>NW_025333607.1:17752500-17955000 GCF_019186645.2 Phyllostomus hastatus
AAATATCAACTGCGTATAGAATCCCGTGTATAAAAGGCTCAAAAGAAGTTAATTGGAAGTACATGATGTACAGGGTGTATTCTATGAATTGGGTAATCTTAAGAATTGTTCTTCATTCAAAGTAAAAACAAAACAAAAGAAAACCGCAAACAAACCTGGAGTGATTAATCATTCCGGGAATGACTTTTTGTTTGAATCCTGAGGGAATTTTGCAAAACTTCGGTGGCAGAACCAATCAATAGGATGCGGCATAAACGCAGCCCCTTCAACAAAGGCAGAGCCGTACAGTGGACGTTATTCTGGATCCTGTCTAAGAAACACATAGCAGGCAGGTCTGAAAAAAGAACAGACCCTTTTCGAACGGTGGCTCAACGCACAATTCTATTTGATTCAGTAAACAGCAATCAAAAGTCTTCAAAATCAGTCACCAAGCCTTTTCTTTCTTTAAATTCCTCCTTTTGACTTTGTAGCCTCACCCAGGAAGGAAACAGTGGGCACGGCTTGCCAGCTTGCTAGAGGCAAGTTTAGACCCACTTGGCGAGGGAGGGGCATCTCACAGCTGTCCCCAGGGGCAATAGTGTCCACACCGGCATTGTGTCCAGACTCAGCTTTACTATGGGCTGTACTTTAACCAAAGTAAAAGGAATGGACACTTAACCACCATTCTCAGCTATTTTTAAAGATGGGACAGTCTTTGATGTTTGCTTAAAGCAAACCACCAAAACAATTTTTTTTGAAAAACAGACTATAAAGTCTTATGGAAGGAAATCATAATGACAACTAATATTTATTGAGTTCATATTAAGTTCCAGGAATTATTTTCATTGAATCCTTGTTCCAACCCTATCAGATAGATGCTATTATTATCATCCCCATTGCACAGGCAGGAAAACTGAGGATCGAGAGGTTAAGTGATCTGCCTAAGATTACAGAAGGAGCAAGAGTTGGGATTCACATGCGAGCACTGTGGTCCCAGGAGTCTTTGCTGGACTGGACTTCCTCTCGTTGAAGCAGAAGGAAAGTGTGCCCTCTTTCTAGATCGGGTCAGCTTCCGTAACCAATCAGTCCTCAAAGAGTCAACACACATGCCCAGCACCAGCCAAACCAGAACATTAGCCAGGTTTCTGTTTGGTTTTGTTTCACGCTGGAAAAAAAATGATTGTAATTTTAAAAAGAAGACCAGATGGTAGATATATCCCAGAAATTTGGAAAAGACAATTTAGGGAGGTAGCATCCTCCTTAGTGTGTACGATTCCTGGGAAGTCACTGAATCACAATAGTATACATGGTGTTGGCATAAAAATGAACAAGAGGTCACTGGAGCAGCCTAGAGAGTTTAGGTGCAGATACGACGAGTACATGTGGCAACTTGACTTATTGGAGAAGTGACATTTTATGGGGAAAGAATGCCTTGCTTTAGAAGTCATACTAACTGACCATTTACCTGTAAGAAAAAAATAGACCTATCATATTCTATGATAACTTAATTTAAATAAATTAAAGCTTTAATATTTAGAAAGCATAGAAGAATATGAAGAAGAATTTTATGTAATGTAAAGTTTGGGAGCAGGGGCTCTTTCTAAATTATTTTTTTAATTTAGCAGCTTTAAAAGGGAAAGATAGTTTTATTTAGCTAGAAAAGAATTTTATTGTTTTCTGCAAGACGTAAGACCCCTCAAAAAAAAGTTAAACTTCAAAAGACACATTGGGAAAACACATCTGTAACACCTACCATAGAAAAATAGAGGATTTCCCCATAATATACAAAGAACTTTTAATAGTTTAATTCTTTGAAGGGGCTCCAAACCTTGGCTGACTGCTCAGAACATTCTGGCTGGAGAAGCAAAGAACTGGTATTCCACATATCAGTCAGGTTCGCTTTAGCTGCGATAACCCTTTCGTTTTTCATTTATGTTGCAAGTGAGTACCAAGAAGCCCCTTGAGTTTGAACGTGACTCACTTCTCCAGCCCACAAAGAGTACAGCACCACCCCCTCCCCAAACAAATAGCAGCCTGCGCCTGCCTGTTCGGCAGCCTTTGCTTGCTTTAGGTTTCTTTGATCTTTTTTTACATCCAGACAGATCCTCTATTGGGCCATTGTTGCAAATGAAGACAGTTATTAAGCAACTGCCCGACTGACACTGGGTTAGAGGGGAGGCAATTTTTTTACCGCCGCTTTTTGTAACTACCCTGTGAAAATCTCCAATGGGATTCCTTCTGGAGGAAACTTTTTCTCTTTGATTTAGTATAGAACCTTTTGGCTAGTCCTCTCTTCTAAGTTTTTTATTCTTTTTTTCAGTTGGATTTTGTATGAGGTTACAAATGGAGATATTAATGTGTTCATTTGTAAAAGTTTGTCTTTCAAAGTTTCAAAGTATAATAACTGTGTGCTAAGGCAGACGTGCATTTTAATCAGCCACGATTCCAGTTACTTCCTGAACTCCATCTCCGTGGGCCTGGCAGCAAATGGGTATAAAATCCAGGTCCCCCTCTTGAGAAGCTCACCCTCTGTTTGGGAGATGAAATATATACTCTCACATGTAAGGGACGTGGCAAAGCGACAATAAAAGAGATGAACTAGGATGACGTATAAATAAGTGAATGTTTTCAGGGCCTGTGAGCTTTTGCTAGGGTCCTTTTTGCCCTCGAGCAAAAGGTGTTACCGCTGAGCGCTTACAGAATTGACCCAGGAGAGAAAAGGAACGTGAAACGCGGTACTTCATCATAAAACACCGCTGTTTCTGCTGACGCTCAGGTCCGTGAGCCGAAGATCGCCCTCCTCTCTTGCTTCTGAAACAGCCTACTGCGTGCCTCGTCTCTTTGAGGATGGGAGGCGTTGTTGCTGCCTGACTTTCCGCAACATGCACAAGTGAGATTTAGGGGCTCCATTGTACACCCTCAAAAAATGCAAATAACGAGCCCTCACCACCATCCCCCTCCCCCCAAAAAAAGTCGTTATACCTTCAGCATGCACACTAATGACGCAAAGCAAGGAGTTCTGGTGTGTCATGTAATTGAGTTATGAACCAGGAACCTGTCAGCTCCCGCTGCTGGCTGCCCCGCGGACGCGCGCGGATGTGTGAATTGTCCCCGTGGGTGCGCTCCGTGTCCTTCGGATGCCCCGCAGCAGACGTGGGTCTCCAAGGTGCGTATTAGTCCGATGGGCCTGGAAAGTATCGAGACTGAACGCCAAGCCCAGCAAACTGTGGCACTGAGGTCCCGGGGTGCTGCTAATTGACCCCAAACCCTTCGCTGCGGTCTCCGGCAACAGCAGGCCCTTAGAAAGTGACTTCGCTGAGCGCCAGACCGAGCGCAGCTCTAGGCCTTGCGAGCCTCCGGCGCGCGGTGCCCGGGCGGTCACGCTGATTCTGGGTTTATCGGCCCTTCCAGGTCACCTGGCAGCCCCCGCTCATCCAGAACGGACAGGTGCTCCGCTACGAGGTCCGCATGCCCGACCCTGCCATCGCAGTCCCCGACGTCACGCCCTCGGCCTTACGTCGCGTGGTCACTCCCCTGATTCCTTTCACGAGTTACTCTGTCACCGTCGTGGCCTGCACCGGGGGTGGTGGGCACCTGGGAGGGTGCACAGAGAGCTTGCCCACCCGCGTCACCACCCACCCCAGCCTGCCCGAGGACGTCCACCCGTTGTCTGCGGTCCCCCTGAGTGAGTCCTGTGTCGGGATTTCCTGGCAGCCACCCTCCCGGCCAAACGGGCCCGATTTAAGGTAAGAAAAAGCGACTGTGCTTCTGGATTTAGCTGCGGTCTCGTCTCCCCGGGTGGGAAAGGGGGCCTTTATTCACATGTGAACATAGAATTAATTCCTCATTGAGTGTCCCACACTCAAAATCTCATATAATTTCCTACTGTGTATCTTGACGTGTATGGAACCCATACACGTTCATCAGGGCAGAATTACCACACCTTTGTGAAGAACTAACAGCCCTGAACAGCAACCGTGATTCTCTAACAATTCTTGACATAACCCTTCCCTTGATTTTCAAAGCGCATTTTTATTTTATGTCGGGAAACCCTGATGCTTGTTCTAAATGATACATTTGCACAAATAGGTCTCAAAATACCAAAGCTAACACATAATTCTTGGGCTTTTTTTTTTATTCTCTATCTGCAAACTTCTAAAGAATGTGGTCAGAGATACAGATAAGAAAGGAAAGCATTATGATTCTGAAATGGCTTTATAACAGCCCAAACCTGATCCCTAGCCAAGACGGTGGAGTTGGTAATGTTATCATTGTTTATACAGTACTGATGGCTGAAATCTTAGAAAATCATTAACTTTATAAGCATTTTGTATCTCTGCTTTGGGTGGACCTGACAATGAAGTATTAGCAAGCCTGACATACAAGAAATCTAAAACGTTATCATTCTCCCCGATAGCAGAAAACCGTGAATGCAGTTGATGGTTTCGAAATGACTGAATATCGGAAACTTGAGTCAGGATAGAATAACCTGGAAAAATGTTGTGATCATAAATTAACATGTTTCCTTTCCATTTACACACCGCATACTCATCCCACAGAACAGCCTGGATGTTGGTAATAACATTAGTTGAGATAATCCCAATGTTTCTGCTCGTCTTTTGCTTTAGATATGAGCTTCTGAGACGTAAAATCCAGCAGCCACTTGCATCAAATCCCCCAGAAGATTTAAATCTGTGGCACAATATTTATTCAGGAACTCAGTGGTTTTATGAAGATAAGGGTCTTAGCAGGTGAGATTACACAAACTATTAAAAAACAAATGCTGGCGTTTAGTTCGGGGCATGTTGAATAGTTCAGAGTAACATAGTGTCTTCATTGTGTGAGCATGTTATCAGTTGTGCAAGAAAACGCGTTCGGCTATTATCTGTGGCGTTAATCATCGAGCTGAAACAGTGTGTTTAATGTTTGCCATCTTAAAATAAGCCTTTGAACTCAAACTTGTATACATTGGAGCCTCAGCTTTCTGCTTCTGTTACAGTTCTAGGAAGAAACAAAAACTTACTAGAGAAATTTGGAAATTTTGAACATATATACAACTGGGGAAATACTGGGTACTTGTCAAATGCTTGCTATTTGTGGAAAATAATTGTTATAAGTCATTCTTACAGTCTGCAAAAATTATGTTGTTAACAAGCCTGGTTGGCACTGGAAAGGATTCTGTCTAGAGTTCAAAGAAACTGAGGACAGGCGACCAGGTGATGCATCGGGGAGTGTCACGTGGGTGAGCTCCGAGGTGTGGATGCTGTTTCCTCCTCTGCGAGAGAACTGGCTTGGTGACCTCAGATAAGTCACTTGAGGCCTCTGAGGGGACTGAATGGGAGTCCGTGCCTTCTGCTCACTCATGAGTCCTGGCCGTGTAATCACATTTCAAAACACCACCAGGGTTATTTTATGAAAACCTTTCAGCCCACCGTCCTATCAGGCCATTTCCGTAGGCTCACCACCACCTGGCTCCGCTCTGAATACCGTTCACAGCGCTGGCCCTGTCTCCCGCCCCTCCCTCTCCTGGCCCCTGTGTGGGGGCACCTGAGCATTCCCTCCAGCGCCTCCCGCAGACACCCCTTGTGCACCCAGCTGCTCCCTTCTGATTGGCCGCCCTTCCAGCCTCGACTGGAAGCTTCCTATTGGGCTTCCCCCCTCTCTTTCTTCCTGGTCCGAATCAGCTGCCCCTCTACTGCGTTTCCATTGCACGCCGCCTTCCTCACTGCTATCATCACTGCCACGTGCTGGCCCCGCTGCTTGTGTGGACACCCCGTTGTATTGTCGGTGCGCCAGGAGCTGAGGCTCCGTCATCAGGACTTCGGATCCCCAGTCCCTAGTGCAGTGCCTGCAGCACAGCGCGGCCCCCGGATGGTTGTCGAAGTGGAAGGCCCGCATAACCCAGCACAGGGTGGGCTGCTGAATTCCTCTGCGCCTCAGGAACAGTAAGTGTAGTGCTGCTGACTTTGGGGAGCGGGTGAAGCTTCAGTTCCCTGCTCATCGGAGAAGGCATGCGGTGGGAGAGCGAGACGGATACTGTGAGGTTCTTGGAGGGAGGCAGCCGTCAGTCTAACGAAGCAGCGGAGTGAACCGCGTGGAACTGCCGTTTTTGTAAGTCAGTCATGGCCAATTAGCATTCCTTTTTGTTCAGCCTAAATTACCATGGTCATTAGACTGTTCTCCATGATTTTCAGTTCCCTAGTTACTTCACCGGGCATCACTTAGAACGATCACTTCGTGGAAGGAATTCATTGATTCAACCGGTTTTACTTTTGCTTACCATATATATGCTGAGCGGCCCCGTGACGCCGAGCAGACGGTGAACGGAGCGGAGCCCTTCCCTCAGAGAGCGCGCAGTCTGCAAGAAGAGGCCACGCATGCACATGTGTGCACACGCATGCACACGCATCTGTGTCAGTTGCTGTCACCAGCAGCCCCCAACACTGCCTGAGGAACCCCTGTGGGAAAGGAGTTTTCTAGGGCCTGTGAACTCCAAGGGCTTTCAGTATAGCAATCTCCAACGTGAGCAGACCTTCACTAGTCACCATAACAGAGGCTGACTTCCAGCCGTCAGACGTTTGGCAGAAAAACAGAGTAACTCTCAGAAAGCTAATGCTGTTTACTCATGTAAGTGAGAATGTATTAAAGATTAGAACCAAGACCGACCGTTTACTGTGGAATATTTTAGTGATGCCTCTAAGGATTTTTATGAAAAGCCTAAATCTAAGATGGAAGGAAAGAAATAAAGGGAAATCTCCACAAATTAAGTTGAAACACAGGTTCCCACCAACATGCGGATGACAGCTGCTTCCAGGAAGGAAGCATCCATGTAGCACAATGTGCCGAGGTGGTATTTTTTAAAGATTTTATTTATTTATTTTTTAGAGGGAAGGGAGGGAGAAAGAGAGAGAGAAACATCCATGTGCGGTTGCTGAGGGCTGTGGCCTGCAACCCAGGCATGTGCCCTGACTGGGAATCGAACCTGCGACGCTTTGGTTCGCAGCCCATGCTCAATCCACTGAGCTACACCAGCCAGGGCGGCTGAGGTGGTATTTTGACAAGTCTCATAACACTAAATGCTGAGGGATGTTTTTTCCCTGCTAGGACCAGCCAATTTTTTTCCAAGTAACGGTTATAACCCATATATCCAACTTGTGATGATAGAAAAAAAGAACAGTATGCATTTCTTTTTAATATTCAGAATAAATGCTGGGGGTCTTCATATTGTGAGAAGGGTTTTTTTTTTTCCTAGCCCTGTACCCTTTGTATATCCAAAAAAAGTTAGGGGCCCCTTCAGCCCAAGGGTGGTTCCCTGGCAGTTCTGCGAAGAACCTGGAAATTAGTCCACTGGGGGGCGCTATGTGCTGCACCCGTTTTTCGATTAAGCAGTGATCTGGTTGGGTGGGTGCTGTGGTTCCCCGCTTTGACTGCCCGCAGCGGCCAGGGCTCACCCCGTGCTGGCAGGATAGCTGTCTCTCCAGTGTTCAGGTCACTTTTCCTTACAGCTCCTGAATAACCCTGTCCTCTGCCTTGCATTTGTCTCCTTGACTTGTTGGTTTGGGTGGCTGTCTTTTAGGGGGTGGAGGTGAGAATGGGTGATGGAATTCAGGCGCCTGTAGGAAGAGTACGTAACTCCCCATTCTCCCCAGACGCCACCATTCCTTTATTTCTTCCGAACCTGCATAGACAGGAAGGGAACTTGGCAGTTCCTTCTCATCTTCACCCGATTTTACCATAGCTACCTCCAGAATGAGTTTTCAAAATGGTGCTTCTCTTGCCATGAAATGTCATTCTAACTTAAGATTCCTGGACATCCCTGTATGAATGTATTTGTGAGGCTACATATAAATTGAAGTCAATATGCACGGTCAAGCGGTCTATTTTTGTTAGCTAAATGTGATATATGGAATTACACCCATTTACTCTAAAAATGTTAACGTACCCTGAAATTCAAAGCATTCTAGTCATTCTCTTCATTGCTCTATACCTCCGTGTACAAAGTAGAATAGTGAATAATTATTCAGATAATTGAAACACAACTACTTCCATTCTAACGCCATCTCAGGTAAGGGGTGATCTGGTCTGACGTACACAGCTAGTGGCCTCAGTATTGACCTTTGCTCTGTGTGCATGCACACAAACCCAGTATCGCTATGGGTTTATGCCCCTTGTCAGTTTCTAACTTTTCGGCCTTAATAGTTCTGTGCAAACTAGCCAACTTATGGTTGTTGGGGGCACCATGACTTTGGGTGTCCTGACATTTTCGTCACTTGGAAAATCTGGTGACCACCCGGTTGTCCTCTGCCATGGGGAGCCAGGCCGGGGTTGACAAGAGGGCAGCGACTTCCTTCCGTTTAAGCCCCAGTGCCCTGGTGGTGATTTTCAGCACCTCCGGGGGCCTTGGTTCTGAAGTGACCAGATGACATCCCTGAGAATGAAGTGAGAGCATGTCCCCCTTTCTGCTCTGGGTTTGACAAACAAAGAAGAGGGTATATAAGAAATAACAGGTTCTGCTTTCTATTTTCCAAGAGGAAAATGTTGAAGATTTTAAGAACTTAGCTGTCATTAAGTTTATAAAGAGAGGCGTGTTCTAATTTCTATCCCTTTCAATTATTTATAAATTCCTAAAAAGCATTATTTTGCAATAACAATCTGAAAAGAAAGCTTCATTTGACTGCTCAAGAATCCACTAGCTGAATTAATTACCTTTAAGTGAAAGTACAGTTGACTCTTGAACAATGTGGGGGTTAGGGGCGCCACTGACCCCCTGCACAGTCGCAAGTCCACACACAACTTTTGACTCTCCCCAAACTGAACTAATAGCCTATGGTTGACCAAAAGCCTCACCAACCGCATAAAATTAATTGACACATATTTTGCATGTTATATGTATTGGGTACTGCTTTCTTATAATAAATTAGAGACAAATGTTATAATGAAAACCATAAAGAACGAAAAATACATGTATAGGACTATACTGTGTTTATTCGTCCTGTTAAGTTGACAGTGTTGTACTATGTTTACTGATAACCATAAGTTTATATCATCTGTCTACAAAGTGAAATAATCCACATGTAGAAAGGACCTCAGAGTTAAAATCCATGTCATTCAAGGGTCAACTGTATTCAAAATGAATAAATATTCATCTTACTTTCAAAGACTGATTGGACTTGATTGCTTTAAAATTAAATACTTAAACTAAATATACCATAGTATCTAAGCTTAAACCTTACGAACAATTCTAATTTTTTAAAAACCTTTGAAAGTGAAATGTTTTAAGCCCTCAAAGTGGATATAGTTTTGGGGGGAGTAATACTCAAAAGAATATCAGTTTGGTCTCCCTCCTTCGTAACGAGATTAAATGTGCCCAGATGACATTTCCTGCTGGGCTTCCTGACACTGGGTCAGTTCTCTGACACGTGTCCTGTAGTGTGAGAGCATTTAAGTTGCAGCTCAGAAATAAAGTATCTGACTTTGCACCTGTGAAGGGTGAGAGGAAGGAAGGACTCTCTCCCCTGACCAGCGACGTGAGGTAAATCCTGTGAGTTTCTTCCTTAATATTAGTAAAGGTTGGGTTTAGGAATGAAAGCCACCTTCTGTCAGCATCGGGGTGCCCTCTCGGAGCACCGTGCTTGCTTCAGAAGAAGCAAAAATGCATCTACTTCACATGTAAAGTAAATGAGTGGCGTCTTGGTCCTCTTCTCCATGGGGACCTTTTTTTATGGCTCTAAATTGACGCCACACTCTCCTAAGTGTCATCGCGGGAAACCTTACCTCATGAAAAATGACCCTCCACATGGGCAAGGATGTGTTTTTGTCATAGGAGATTTTTCTCCCCCTAATGTTTTCTTCAAGAAAAAAAATCTAGCTTCTCTGTGTGACTTTATTTCTGCTGTTGATGACACAGTGGAACAAAGACAGAAAGTCCAGCCAAATTAGTTTCGGTGTGACATTTTCTAGTAGCCTAAATATAGAGACCTTCAGCAGTGCGACATCCGCACCTGGTGGTCACAATCTGAAAAGCTAACTCATCAAAACGTTCCAGGGTGATAAGCATTACTCTTCCACTTCAAAGGCGAACATCTTCCGTGGAATTTTGGGGTGTGGAAAGAAAAGGCAGATGCCTTCCATGGAGAACCCAGTAACTGCAGGTTTAAGCAGTGGAAAGAGCGTTTGTTGCATGAATCCTGGTTTGCTTCCCCACCGGCTCCCACAGAGGATGGGAGGCCGCACGGCGCCCTCACAGGCGTCCTGTGTGTGTGGTGTTGTCCTCTTGCACACGTGGGTTGTGCAAACGTCGGGAAGCAAACTGAATAGCCTGCCTTTTCCGAAGCATGATTTATACCGGTGACACTATTGACACAAGAATTTTGTCAGGACATCAATAAAGCTGACACATTTTTAATTCTGATGGAAATAACCTGAGGCATTCTGCGGCTGCACGGAGGAATGTTACTGGTTCCCCAAACACACTTCAGACTCTGTTAGGATATAAGCCTTCACACTGCCCGGGAACAGGGCTTCCCGCCGGACAGATGTCTTCACTGGGCAGAGCCCCCCGTCATTAATACCTGGCCCAGGTGATACTGTGTTTAGCATCGAGAATGGCGTTAGTGTCCAATACAAAATTTTTAAATGAGGGGAAAAATTAATGAATGAAAGAAGCAATGGTGTATCCAACATGGGAGAACAATATAATTTATAAAATAAACAACTTCCTAAGATTCCATAGGGATCATTTCTCTACTGGACAAGTATGTTTGTGTCACTCATGTATCAAATTATATAGGAACTGAAAGTTATGAGACTGACCGCTTTCGTGACTATGAAATATCCACTCATTCATTCATTACCAAATTGTCTCCTCGGTCAGTGAACAGATTAAAAATTTCATCATCTAAACAGAACCTAGTTTTCTAATTCACTGGAGTAATAACAACTGAACCTTGAAATGAGTACTCTTCCATAAATAAGGTTTTAATATGTGTTATCTTTCACAAGGAAAAACACCACAGTCAGGTTTATAGGGCAGCCAAGCTGACCACTTCCCGGGTATTGGTAAAGGCAGGGCCTTGTGGGTGGTCTCAGACGTCCTAGTCGCTCATTCAAGAACTATTGCAACAGCTCAGTGTTCCTGAACCGACCTTCCAGCAACTGGTCTTACTGGTTACAGCATCGACTCAAGATGCGTTCCTTCACTCTTCAGCTTTCCAAACCTGTTTCCTTCAGGGTTTTCAATGGGACATTTTTCAAGACACACCTAGGGAACACAATTAGTATTTCAAGAAGAAATTGATCTGCATAAGTTCTGCATGAGTATATGAAGTCAATTTGGCCTTTGTCTTTTAAAAATATGTTGTTATTAACTAAATGGAATGTCCCAGTTGATATCAATAACCAACATCTAAGTCTATCTAAAAAGTTCAGTGTGCCTAGAGTGAATTTGAAAAGCCCTGTAAGCACACTAAGGCATTCTTCTTTAACATGAAGGGGTAACATATAGACTGACATGCATAGTCATAGGTATACATGCTTACATAAAGATTACAGCCCTGGCTGGCGTAGCTCAGTGGATAGCGCGTAGGCTGTGAACCAAGCATCGCAGGTTCAATTCCCAGTCAGGGCACATGCCTGGGTTGCAGGTCATGGCCCCCAGCAACTGCACGCTGATGTTTCTCTCTCTCTCTCTCTCTCTCTCTCCCCCCCCCACTTCCTTCTCTAAAAAATAAATAAATAAAATCTTTTTTAAAAAACAAAAAAACTTTAAGGAAAAAAAAAGATTAGGTTTCAGGTACGGTGAGAACAGTGTATTAAAGTATTTTACTTAGGAGAATTCAATATTTTATTAACATTTTAACTTAACCGAGAAAGTTAAAGAAAATGCAGAGGACAAGGGCATGGCATCAAGTCAAGTGCCTATGATTTCTCAGTTAAGTAAAATCCTGAACAGTAGAAAGGGCTGAACATTAGAAATGAGGAAGGCAGGGGCCCACCTGCTCGTCTTCACTAGTCTGTGTCCTTAGGCCAAAGCCACGTCACGTCTCAGGGCCTCCGTTTTCTCATCTGTGAAATGTGGCGGATGTTTTCTTCTTTGAAGCAGATAAACTGTAAAGCCATCTCTCACTCTGAACTGTGAATGCTGCCTCAGAAGCAGACATTTCAGTTACCTGTGTCTGCGTGCCCTTCATGTCTGTGAAGGCGTGAATGGGGCCTTTCACCATCCCTAAATTCTGATGAAATAGCTCAAGGTATCACTGGAAGAACTAAGGACTTACAGGATTTATGTACAGTTCACAGATTCAGTGTCATCTGAATTTAATACCACTTACAGAAAGGAGCTACAAAAATGGCCTCATTTGAAAGCCATAAAGTTTGCTTAATATATAATATCAGACATAGGGAAGAAAAATTCACATTTTTTAGCTCAGGCACCCAGACTGTAGCTAAATTTCTTTTCAGCCATGTTATAGAGTAAAACACAATTAAGAGTATTTTACTTGGGGAGCAAGCTAATGAAGCCAAGGTCGCTGGTTCAATTTCCCGGTGAGCCATTAGCTTCGTTTCATTCGATTGTCGCAGACTCGCTATCCCCTTAACCCCGACTCACCATCCTTCACGTTCATACTAGGGGCTACAAAGGGAATTTGGCGAGACTGTTTGGACATGTAAGCAAAAATCTCTCACCTCGGCTAGAAAAATAGCTCAAGCTCAAGCCCCGGGGCTGTGACCCCATCCAAGTACGGAGAGATCAGGTTATCCCTGTGGCTGTCTCCGCTGCTGTGATCAGCGCCGTCGTCATTATTATGGTGGCCGCAGTGCGTCACGGTTGCAGGAACAGGCTCTGGGATCAGGCTGCCTAGGTTTGAATCGGCACACTCTCCCACCTGCTACCTTGATGACGGAGATGAATTATTTAACTCTTGGAGCCTTTTTCCCCTCGTTTTCAAACTAGGTATTATCATAGTGCCTTGCCAGGTTTAACTGCAAGGCACTGATGAATTGGTACGTGTAGAAACTCCCTGGCGTACATCAAGAACTGAGTGAATGCCAATGATTACTCCCCCTCCGTTGTCTGGCCATGTGGACTATTGAGCACTTGCTACAGAGAATATGTCACTTCGTAGGGACACTGTAAACAAACCCGGTGACTTCAAACAAATAGTTTCCCATAGTTTGGGGGCCAAAAGTCCAAAATCAAGGTGTTGTCTGGGCCATGTCCCCTCCATAAGCTCTGAAGAAAAACTTCTTGCCTCTTCCAGCCGCTGGTCACCCAGCTGCTTCTTGGCTGGTGACAGAATAACTAACTTCTGCCCCTCTTTCCACGTGACCATCTTCTCCCTGATGGTTTCCCTTTGTGTCAAAAGTCCCGTCTCTTTTCTCTTATAAGGACGTCAGTCCACTGGATTTAAGGCTTCCACAAATCCAACACGCCTTCCTTTTAACTCGATTGCATCTGCCAAGACCTTATTTCCAAATGAGGTCCCATCGGCAGGGACCAGGAGTTGGGACGTAGACATATCTCTTTGTTTTGGTGGGGGGGGGGGGGCGGGGGGAACAATTCAACCCGCTACAGCACACAAAGCAGAAAGACACCAAGGGAGATGGAGCAGAGAGATGTAGATCTGATGCCAGTACTTATTTGGGGGAAATAGATAAATTGCTTTAAAGAAATCACTGATTTTTTTTCACTTTTTTTTTTATTGCTGTTCAATTACAGTTGGCCCCATCCCCCCCCATCACTCTCCCCCGCCCTCCCCACGCCCACCTCCCACGTGCAGTGCTGCCTCTCCCTGTCATCTGTGTCCATGGGTCCTTTACACCTGTCCCTTGACTCTTCCTCCTCTTCTCCCCGTTGTCCCCCTCCTCCCTCCCCTCTGGTCACTGTCAGTTTGTTCTTTATTTCCATTTTGTCTCTGGTTCCATTTTGCTTGCTTGTTTGTTTTGTTGATTAGGTTCTACTTATAAGTGAGATCATGTGGTATTTGTCTTTCACCGCCTGGCTTACTTCACTTAGCATAATGGTCTCCAGCTCCACCCATGCTGTCGTGAAGGGTAGGAGCTGCTTCTTTCTTCCTGCTGCATAGAATTCCATTGTCTAAATGTACCAGAGTTTTTGATCCACTCATTTACCGATGGGCAACCTAGGCTGCTTCTAGCACTTGGCTACTATAAATAATGCTGCTATGAATGTTGGGGTACGCAGGTTCTTTTGGATTGGTGCTTCAGGGTTCTCAGGATATAATCCCAGCAGTGGAATTGCTGGGTCGAAAGGCAGTTCCATTGTTCTTTGTTTGAGGAAATTCCATGCTGTTTTCCACAGTGGCTGCACCAGACTGTATTCCCACCAGCAGTGCACTAGGGTTCCCTTTTCTCCACCACCTCGCCAGCACTTGTTGTTTGTTGATTTATTAGTGAAGGCCATTCTGACTGGTGTGAAGCAGTATCTCATTGTGGTTTTAACTTGCATCTTTCTGATGGTTGGTGATACTGAGCATCCTTTCCTATGTCTCTGGGTCCTCTGTATGTCCTCCTTGGGAAAGTATCCATCCAGGTCCCTTGTCCATTTTTTAAATTGGATTGTTTGTCTTCCTGGTGTGGAGTCATGAGAAATCACTAAATGCTTACCTGTAGCCACAATAGCAGAGGAGCACCCTTAACTGCGGCTGCAGCAGAGCCTTGTGAAGTGTCCTCGGACCACGAGGCACCAGGGAAGACAGGCAGAGTCCCATGGAGGTGGGCACCAGTGCTGTGAGAATGCTGACACAACTTCCGTTGAATTATTTAGCTCAGTCCTGCAAATGGCACCCTCCCCGTGTCATGATTAACAAGCTGTGACTCATGGAGACACATCCCTGGGGCTCTGCGTCGGACGTGAGTGCCTCTGGTGCTCTGTGAAGCCCAAATCAGCGATGGTGATCGGAGGCCGGAGCCAGCCCTGAGCACTGAACACCGCCCAGGCACAGCCGTGGGTCGTGCAGCATGTTCAAGCACATTTCTTGGTCTAAGTTATTGTTCAAATGTTTCTCTAAATAGCATTTCCCCGCCCAGGCATTTCTGAACCAAACAAAGAAAGCCAGCTAGTGCTCTGCCCGAAAGAGGGGAAGGGGTTGAGAAATCGGCGGCTTTACTCTCTCATTGATTTAACACCCGGCCCGGGAAGTCCTCACCGCATTGTCAGGTTCCCTCCTCCTGGAAAGTGAGACTCAGTTCCCACTGCATTAACTGGAGTAAATATCTTCGTGCGAAGGCACGAGGCCGCTCACTGTAGGAAAACTCTCAGCGGGGCAATGTGGTTGGCTTTGGTCACGGTTACAATTTAATTTAAGGGTTGATCTGTCTGCCAATGAGATCTGGGGAAAGGAGCGTAGGTACAGGAAGATAATGGCGATGAGAGATTCTGATCTTTGGGAATGGATGAGTTTCCCAAAAGAAGAGCATGCAACTCTTGGGATCAAATGCAGATAGAAAGTCGGCAGGCTGCCGGACTTGTAATCGCGTCTTGAACGGCGCCGTGATCCTCACTACTTCTAAGAACAGCAAGCTCCAGAAGATGACAAACCACGCTGGTTTTCAATAACAGTCTTTGCTCATTTAAAAAATATATATATATATATATATATATATATATATATATATATATATATATATATATTTCTCTGACACTTGGTAAAGGCTCAAGAGTTACAAAAATAATGTTTTTTTGTTTGTTGTTTTTGGTGTAGCTAAAGAAAATAATGTATTTTATGAGGAGAAAAAGAAAGTTGTGTACTTTGTTGGGGTGGGGGAATCCGGTATTGTAGGGAACAAGGAAATTGTGTGTTATGTTTCTTGGAAAAGAGAAATTAATATATGTCTTTTGACAACACCTTTCAGGTTCACAACATACGCATATAAAGTGCTTGTCCACAACAGCGTGGGTTTCACGCCCAGCCCCGAAGTGACGGTGACAGCGTTAGCGGGTGTCCCACAGAGGGGACCCAATGTCTCCGCAGTCGTCCTTAACCACACAGCCGTGGATGTGCGATGGGGCAAACCAAGTAAGGAAGCTTCTCGTGCCTTTGTTTACCCTTACCCCAGGAGTCCCAAACCGAATTGAAAACGAACATGTTAAAAAGCCAAAACAACCCAAAACGGAGGTCCCTGCACTGTTTTCCAGGGGCTGGCCGTCCTTCCCCCTTCTCCACCCTTCTCGGGCCTGCTCTGCCTCCTCTGTCCCTTCCGGGTGGGGGGATGTCACTTCTGCCACCCCAGCCAGTTGTGATGGCCGTGCCCACGGGTTAACTGGCGCACTTTCCTGCAGAGAACTCGGCCCCGCATCTCGTCACTCTTCACGTACTAGCAAGAGCCATCTCACCAGGACTGCAGTGACGTGAGTCATCATCAGCCCTGGTTACCGACAGAGTTCCCGCTGGGGGCAGGCAGGGTGAAGGGTGGCCACCAACGGGGTGCGCCTCCATATTGCAGGGCACACCCTGGCCCCTCCAGAACTCCCCTTGACAGGCGTTAGGCGAGGTTGCAGACAGATCCGACCTCCCCCTGGGACTTTAGAGGCTACAATACCTGAAATTTCAGATCCACCTGGTCAATGCAGCAGCATTTAACAGCTGACCTGTTAGTTCAGAGTGGTCCATTATCACCTTCAGAAAAAAATGAAACAGAGCTGAAGGTATCACAGAAATATGTGTTGCAATCATTCTTGTAAGTACGACTTCAGATCTGGCCAATAATGGAATCAAAATTTGCTAGAATATAACCAGATGTTGAGATATACTGACTTGGAAAGCCCAAATTAAAATGTATATTTAATATAAGAAAACTGTACCTACTTGAGGTATTATCTACATTTATATAAAAAGATGTAAAATTACTGCCGGCTGGGATTCTGATCCAGTCTTGAGTTTCTTTACAGCCTAAGAAGAGAAATGCTTCCTGTTTCACTTTAGCACATCTGAGTGAATTTGCCCCAGTGTTATGTTGTATCAACTGTGAATTAAAGCCAGTATTAGGTGATACTGATTGTAAATTAAAATTACGACTGGTTTTGTTGATTAGTATTGCCACTAAATAACTCATTTCTACAGAAGACAATCACTCTAGCAGGGTCGTCAAACTCATTTTCACTGGGGGCCACATCAGCCCCATGGTTGCCTTCAAAAGTCCACATGTAACTTTAGGACTGTATAAGTGTAACTACTTCTTAACTTGGGGCAAGGAGCTCGGAGCTGCCACCAGGTAGAAACAAGGTGCTGGGCTGGATAAGACAAGGTGGAGGGCCGGATTCAGCCCGTGCGCCTTGTGTTTGCCACCTGTGCCTCGGGTTTTTATAAGGTTGCAGGCTTCTAAATAATCAGTGTCACTGCTATTAGGATTGCTTAAACCATTTAAATGGAAGAATACCAGTTAATTGATGCTTACAATTATCTTCTGAGACACCTCTGAAAAAAAAAAGTTTTTATCTGGAGGTAGATTTTATGTACAGTGTAATAACATATTTCCCCTCATTCCCCTCTTCCTCTCCACTTTGCCCTCACCTCCTGATCCATCTTGAAAACCTCTTCATAGAGGCACGTGCCCTCCCCCTCCGCTGACATTCGAATGCTCCTGTTCAAGCCCTGCTGCTGAGTTTTCACCAATATACGTCCCTTATGGTATAATTGCATGCCTGAAGAAAGCATGCTTATAAAAACTGACAAACCTAATAGATCTGAAGCAGCTCACTGAAGTTTCATTACCGCGGTAATCTGAACCTCCGACCTTCGGGATGTAGGTAATGCGATCCGCTGTTATTTCCACTCATACCTTAGAAATTTTTCAGATAACTATTTGTGAGCACAAAGGTTAAGTCTCAGAAGCGGGTCAGCGGTGCAAAAGCTTGTTGTGTCATCATTTTCTTCCCTCCTGCAGCCTGCTATCCTAAGTAAATTAACTAGTCACCCCTCTCGGCAAGGGCCGCCTAGTTCTTGCTAGTTTAGTAATTGCCTTCTTGATTTGTAGGAGCCAGTGGGTACATTGTCTAGTAGGCCAAACAGCACAGAACTGCAGGTTCGAGTCATCTGAACACATTTATGAATACTTACTAAAAACTGCCTTTCCGGAATAGCCTGTAACATATTTGTTACAACAGATTTCTAACTACCACCCTTCCCAGGGACACACTATTTTGATAGCAAAATATTTCCGTCTGATTTTTACCAACCATGGGTAAACAGGAATAAGTTACTGAGCATTTTATAAGGGCCTTTTTGAAACGCCTGCATCACTACGTGATGTCATAGGAAGTACCCGCTCCCCTGAGTCTCTTCGGCTCATGTTAGGGCAGACTGTCGGCACGTCGGTTGCCTTGACTTTCTCTGTTCTCCGTCCACTGTTTCTTCTGCCATCTTTGACAAAAATGATATTTTGACGACATTTTAAAAATCAGGAGGTGTCACACGAAGATGAGGATTTTTTTTCGCATGGATTCGCAAACTGAAATGATCAGGAAAAACTGCTCCCACGTCGCTGCAGGGAAAACATCGGCCGGCACCGTGTGCAGGCTGCCCCTTCGGACGGGCCACGTGCGCGCCCCCTCCCCCGGTCCCTGCAGAGAGCCGAGGCTCCTCTTCCTGCCCTATCTAATAAAGGAAACTATGTCGGCCTAAACTAAAAACCCCAAAGACAAATTGTAGGAGGGAGAAGTATCACATTGTGATAAGAAGAGATACAAAAGCACCTGCACTTAAATCAGTTCTACGATTCTCAGAAAAGCCCGCTGAGACGGAAATGAGTGCTGAGCAGCTTACCCGAAATCGCAGGGCGCAGCTCTTCGCAAACTCTGACGGAGGACTCGGGCGTCCAGCCCTCTGCTGTTTCTCATGCGTTCAGCCTGAACGGATATCAGCGCTTTGTCGAGAGTGACTTCACCAGATCCTTCCCATTTTGGCTGCTCGTTCCAAACTAAACAGCGAAATGAGCAAACGCCTGTGAGGGTGCGGCCGTGGCTGTCCCCTTCCAGGGCGGCCTCGCCAACAAGGGCAGCGACGGCCAGAAAAGAGCAAGAGAACCTCGGAGACGGCGAGAGGAAAGTATCAGTGAGAAAGAAGCCGCAGCAGGGCACCCGGATGCGGCCCAGGTGGCAAGAACGGCTCGTCCTGCCGCCGCTCACAGCCCGAGTCGCGTCGCCTCCTGGTCTGTCCCTCTCCCATCGTCCCTCCCCGTCTCTTTCCCGTCTGCCTCCCTCCCTCTCTTCCCGCTCCCCATTCCTTCCACACATGTTTATTCAGGACCGTTCTGTGCCGGCCACGGGGGGTGCCGAGATGAATGACGTAACTCTCACGTTACAATATCTCAGTGAACTTTCCCGAGAGTCACGAAGTCTGAAAGTCACATGGAAGCCTCAGCCTCGCCCTGATCTCCCTCCATCAGACACCGCTGGCTTCTGTGTCCAGAAGAATGTCCGAGTTCGTCTGAACTGGTCTTGTTCAGGGGACGATACGTATAAATAATCACAGATCTGGAATAACTGCTTCTGCAAAGCATCCCGCGTGGTTGGCTCACGTTGCCCCTCTGCTCTTCTTCCTGTCACTTGACTTATCCAAGCAAATGGACCATGTTGGCCTCTTCCATGGGCTTCCCTTCCGGCCACTTGCGTAGCTGCTATAACCACGCCTCCCTCCCTTGTACTCTGCTGACCCGTCCCTCGTGGTGATGTGATCAGCTAGTGGCCCAGCCCAGGGGCCTGTCCTCTGGGCACCCCTGGTCTGTGTCTCTGTGGCAGTGGTCACTACAAATGGCCCCTCCTGTCTCGGTGAGCACGCCTTCCCCTCATCTCCTAAATGAAGACATGCCTCAAAGTTCTTCCTCGAGTCTCCTTCACAGTCCAGTTCTCCTGTTGGTGATCCCATCTGTTCTCACTGTTTCAAAGTCTCCTAACTAGAAAATAAAATGACAAAACCCGGTGGAGCCATGCGAAGGAATGGTTTAAATAATCGGCTTTGGGATCAGGAAAACTTGAGCTTGAGTCCCAGCTCCAGGATGTTCTCGCCCTGCGACCTAAAACAAGCCGCGCCACCTCACTAAACCCCAGCGTCCTAGGCCAAAGCATGGGGATGATGATAATAGCTGCCTCGAACCGTTGCAATGAGGATTAAATGAAATAATGTGTTAGCGCTCAGTCATCATTTAGCACTGGCGTGAAGTATTCTGGCTCTGGAACGTTCACAGTGCTTTCAACGACAGTTTTACAAAAGATGAAAAAAGTCAAGAAGCCATTTCTCATTTAAAAAGTAGGACATGCTTTTGCATGTACTTCTGATGTGTACACATTCTCCAAGAACTGCTCATTGACGATACGGAGCTCTGCACCGTGGAACTTGGAAAGTCAGACTCTAATCTGAGGACCTGTGAGCAAGGTAGACACCTCTGTCATACGATAGGACCCCTCTGGGTTTTCACATTGAAATAACATTCCCTCCCGGTGAGCCGGTGAGAATGCAACCCCAGACTCATCCATTAGGAGACCTGCTGAGTGGGCGTGTTTGTCATGGTTGCCCTAGGGGAGGGCCACGGACGCACAGGCCACTGGGAGAGGGCAAACACGAAAGACTTCAGGTTTTGCGGGCTGTGCACAGTCTCTGTAACAACCACCCAACTTTGTCACTGTGACACGAAAACAAAGGTACAGGACACCCGATTGGCTGTGTTCCCATAAAAATTCATGGTGGACACTGAGGTTTGGCTTTCATATCATTTTTATGTATCACAGATGACTCTTCTTCTTTGAGTTTTTTCCCCCAGCCATTTAAAAATGTAATAAACATTCTTCGCTCACAGGTTCCATAAGAAGAGCTGGCTGGCCAGGTCTGGGCTGCAGGCCGGGCTTGGTTCATGGACTCTACTCCGCTGACCCCTGATCTAGATGGGAAAGATCTAGAGGACAGAATCAATGTTAATGCTAACCTCTGAAAATAATCCAATGGTGTGTAAGGAACACAACCTAGTTGCTTTTGCCAGGCAACTTTGAACTAGCTTATCTAACAACTGTTTTGGATTATTGGGGACTCCATTACGAAGGAGCAGGACCTCTTCAATATGTGAGAATTGGCTACAGTTAAGACCACGTTTCTGACCCATAGATGGAGATCACCATCCAAAATGTGCAGCCATGTGTGTGGCTAAGAATGGGCAGTTACTGGAATTTCCTCCAGGTATTTGCTTGTCCCGAATTTACAGTGCTGACAGAGAGCAATATTTCCAGCATACACAGTGTGGCAAAAGTAGGTTTACAGTTGTTCTTATGGAAGATTAATATAATAATTAATAAATCATAATGTAAGAGTAAACTACTTTATGTGCTCACAACTGTGAACCTGCTTTTGCCTTATACCCTGTACATATATAAGTACATTAATTACAACTTGATAAAGGAGATATCAGACACATTTAATAACCTAGGTAAAATCCATTTATATTCGCGAATAGAATTTGAAAGCAATTCATTAATATTATATCTTTAGGGCTTGAACTTCTAACCAGACTGCTCACTTAAGTGAAAATACAATGTGAACTTCCAATCTAGTAGACTTTCCATTCTATCTCAGCTGCCACAAATGGAGTGCTACTGCTGTAAGCCGGCAGAAAGTAGTTCTAAGGACAGAGAACTTTCACTCTCATAATGCCAGTGGCCTTGCTGTAATTGACTTATGTTATCATTTGGGAAAATATTAATGGACGTGAATGGCTTATTCCTGCCCATGCACAATAAGAACCTCATTACCAAAGGCTTTAACATTTCGTGACATCAGAGAAAAAAAATCTCGATCACCAGAGTTTTCCAAACACACTGCTAAAGATCTATTATAAACTCTCAACTATACTGGCATACAAAATCTTTTTAACTATTGCTAGAGGCAAGGTCAAAGCAGTAGTATGCTTAGAAATCCTTTACCTAAAGGGGGTTCTTAAAAAGAAAGGCACACGGTTCTCTAAGCCATATGCTTTTATATGGCCGTGGGAGCTCACACATTAGAGCAACTACACTTCAATAACCGTAAAGAGAAATACCACCTTTTCCACCCAGTGTTTGATTAGTGCTGTTAAACTGTTTCGACACATGCAGTTTCAGGAGTCTTGTAAACCAACACCCCGCCTTCCCAACCCTAACACAAACCAAGGTAAGAGTTACTGCTTAAGGCCTTTAAAAATACTATTAATGTAGGTAGAGCAGTGTACGACTTCCTACCTAAGAAAATAGGGCTGTCCTGTGTTTTCTGTTTAAAGCTTTACTGTAGGAAGATCATGAGAAGCAGAACTTAGGGCAAGACTGGAGAAGCTGGGTGGAAGAGGAAAAAAGAAAATAACAGGCTGGCTTTTGAAAGGTTGGGGGTTGAGGTACTGATGAGTTAGAGCTGTGAGACTGGGAGTGAGGGATTTTGGTTTTCTGGAAGAGCTTGCCTACATCACAGAGGCACAATGAACCGGGGGAAATGGATAAGAGCTTCAGTAAAAATTTCAGATAATATCCTAGGGTTCTCCTGAGTGAACCTTTTTTTTTAAAGATTTTATTTATTCATTTTTAGAGAAGGAAGGGAGGGAGATAGAGAGAGAGAGAGAAACATCAATGTGTGGTTGCTGGGGGTCATGGCCTACAACCCAGGCATGTACCCTGACTGGGAATCAAACCTGCGGCACTTTGGTTCGCAGCCTGCGCTCAATCCACTGAGCTACGCCAGCCAGGGCCTGAGTGAATCTTTAAGGAGAGCCTGCTGTACCACTGCTACAGCGACAGCATACGCAGCAAAACCCACTGAACGGTCCCTAGAAGCCTGCTTAGCAGATCTTGTTAGCAAAATACAAAATCTCTCCAGTTTTAGAACCTGTGTCAAGGGATCCTAATACAAGATCCTTATTTGTATTAACATAGACGTCTCTCTAGGAATGCTACTTATAAACAGAAGCTGTTCCGTGTATTGCATATTTTTATTTTACTCTCAATAACATATCATAGTTTTGAAGATTAGTTGAATCCTTATAACTCGCATGGTTAAAATACTTAGAGGAAATTTATGAGCTCATGTCCCTATAAAGACAAGACTCTATGTAATAAATTACGGGGTAAGGGGAGAAAATTCAACTTTGTTAAAAAACTTAACACCGTAAAGTAGGTCCCATAAGCTTTCCTTTGTCCCATTCTAAGAGGAGCAAACAAAGTTTACTTGGTCTTTCCCCCGCTGAGGTCCTGCTAGACCGGCCACATTTACGGGGTTCTGTGTTTATCGTTCACAGCTTTGCAAGACCTACAAGGTGATGTGGAACATTACACGCTTTTTTGGAGTTCTGCTACCTCAAACGAATCTCTCCAGCTCCTCCCAGATGTAACTTCTCATGTCATTGGCCACTTAAGTCCGAACACGGAGTATCGGATTTTTATCGCTGCCTCCAATGGAGTCCACAGCATCACCAGCGACGTGCTGCACGCGACCACTTGCGGTGGGGGTGAGTCCCGATTTCACGGGATGCTCGGCTTCAGGGACGCGGATGAAATTGATTGACTCTTGCTGAGGTTGAGATCAGCCATCCCTCCATTATAAAATTTCCGGTGTTGGAAGGAAGGGGATCGGGGCTAAAACGCTTAAGTGCTGGCTGTCATCAAGTGGCAGATCAATACGCAGTCCCATTGGGACGGCAGTGCGAGGCCCTCATAATGGGATATTAGCCCAGTTTGTTCCTGCTCCGCCCCGTGTATGCTGAGCTTGGAGCCAAGTTCCCATCAATAAATGGTGACATTTAGAGACTCTTTTTTTTTTTTTTTTGAGATTTGCTCACAGAAGCAGTAAGTATGCTTTTCAAAGCGACAGCCCAGCCCAGTGAGGGCCCTCCCTGAGTCACCAGAAGTGGTAGGTGGAAGTTCAGCCACGGAGAAAAATTGCCTGTGACTCATTTCTAAGCCAGTTAGCAAGGGGGAGGAAGCAAGAGAAGCAACTTGTGAATCTGAAATGAGTTCAGAATGGTCTTTCTAATCCTTTTGGCTTTATAAAGTCTCATTATAAACATTATAATATCATTACCTCCCGAGCAAGGGTTCCAGGTCATTAGCAGGGCACTTTGAGTGGAGGCCATTTCCCTTTGTGGTGCCAAAGGTCGACACCTTTTGTTTATAAAATAGAATGGATCACAAGGACAATTTTTCAACTAGTAAAGATGGGTTCTTAAGATAAAAATAGGTCTTTGCATAGTTATTTCTGACATGCTTGAATAATTGTGTAATTTAACGCCAAGCAAGATTTTTTTCCTAATGTTAGATTTCATCATTACCTATGGTAATCAACATTCAAAATCATTTACATAATGACAATATTGCATTATTGCTTCATATCGCTTGAGTTACAAGCTAGTAACATCAAATGATTTTTCACGTTCCACCAGCCTGGGTGTATTTGAGTTTTATTTATTTATTTATTTTTTTTTGCTTAGGGAGCAAATTTTTTTCCCTTCTCCCACCCCTCCCGGGAAATACAGAGTAAGGGGATAAGAGAAGAGACAAATAATAAATATGTGTTAGTGGTACAGATGGGTGAATAACTCATCATCATATCCCACTGCTCACATAGTATTGAAGATTAGCACTGTGCTGGTGGTGGGAAGCTTTTTACCAGCAATCCCTATGGTTTCTAACTGAGAGTATAATAAGCCAATTTTCAGAGGACTACAGCCTGTGATAACTTCATCAGAGGAAAGCTGATAAGCAACAAACCCTTCTCGAAACCCAAATCCTAATCTGCATTTAGTTCAGTAAGTGCCTTTTCAGAGACAGCTGGAGTTTATTCCGTTTCTTCCGTGAATTCCAGAGCCTCGGGGCATGCTTTCTCCAGAGGTTGTCATCATCAACAGTACAGCTGCACGTGTCACCTGGACGTCTCCTTCACACCCAAATGGTGTTGTCACTGATTATTCTGTGTATGTAAATAACCAGCTCTACAAGACCGGAATGAGTGAGCCTGGGTCTTTCACTCTCCGAGACCTGTCCCCCTTCACTGTCTATGACATTCAGGTTAGAACACCGTCCTCTGATGGTTCAGCTTACGGGTATGTTAAATACAACATGCCGGGGTAGGCCTCTAAGTGGACAGCTTCCATCTTGGTTACAGATGATGTATTGGGTGGGGAAGGGGAGAGGGAGGAGGGGGATGGATCAGGATCAAATCTGTGTGCTGTGGGCCAACACGTGAATCTCTGGAGAAAAGAGAATGATGATAAGATGGAAAACGATGGCAATGAAGATGATGACAATATTCTTTTTGGCAAATCACTTATTTGCAATAAATCTTGCCAAGTTGATACTGTACAATTAAAATTCTCTATGCTCACAACCCTTTGTATAATAGCCCTTGATTTCAAAGCAGACATCTAGATGTACAAAAATATCAACTTTTTTTAATGCATCCATTTATATATATTTTAAAGGGAATACTAATTTTAATTTTTGATTTATAGTTTAATGTCAATCTTTATTTTTGTGTTTCGTTCACATGCCATACAATATACCTGTAACATCTGGAAATATGCCCCAAGGATGGGGAACTTGAATAGTGAATTAGTAAGGATGATAAAAATATTGATACGTTTCTCCAAAGGCAAGACACTGTCTGGAGATTCATTTGCATAAACCTCAGTCGATTAGAACTTAAAGTCAGACTTTGTTATGTAGATGCCAGAGCCAGAGAGTATGTGAAAGCCCCAGTGGGCATCTCAGATCTTGGCTTGATCCTATTCCCTGATTTCGCTGACCCCCAACTTGCAAATACACGAAAACGGAATCGTGAGGACTCAATCAGATTATTATTGGTGCAAGTACCCATCATAATATTTGGCACGTACAATTTACATAATACATTCAGTTGAGTTGATTTTGCGTTATCTCATTATTCACGGAGTCAAATATTTCCTAATATGTATGAAGTCTTATTGTCTTTATTTCTATTACCAGCAAGTATATTTTAAGTTCATCTGCCTTTAGGTTATCTGGGGTTTCATTGGACATACTCAGAGTGCAGTGTCTTGATAATGTTCAAATATCTACTAAATATTTTACCTCAAAATACTGTACGGCACAAATAAGTGGAAGTCCATTAGCGCTGGAAGAGGAGCAGTGCCCCTTTGGTTTACCCTTTAAATGAGAACAGGATGATGTCATTTCTAAGACATTCCAGCAGCAATCTGTACCTTCATTTCTCCCCGCCCCTCGCTGAAGGTGTTCTTCTTGTGTTACTAACGCTTGATGAACCCGATTTCTGATCTTTAGTTATTCTACCCTCCCCGGTTTTTATTCAGATGAGGTGGCAGAGTTAAAGGGATGGATGATGATTTTCTGATGTGATTAAGGTAAAAATATCATTGCAGCTGGAATACATGGATACAAAGTAGCTCCGAATATTGGAAGGCTTGTCTGGGCCTGTTTTTTTTTTTCATTGGAGATGAGCCTTTAGGCCATTTACTGGAAAGTATCAAGACTTCCAGAAGCTGCCGTTATTATACTACCTGGGTATGGATCCAGAGAGCAGTGTACAGGGATCACTATTATACTTAGTGATCACTTAGTATAATAGTGTACTTAGTATAATATTATAATATTATACAAACTGTCGCCCTGGCTGGAGTAGCTCAGTGGATTGAGTGCAGGCTGAGAACCAAAGTGTCGCAGGTTCAATTCCCAGCCAGGGTACATGCCTGGGTTGCAGGCCATGACCCCCAGCAACCGCACATTGATGTTTCTCTCTGTCTCTCTATCTCCCTCCCTTCCCTCTCTAAAAATAAATAAATAAAATCTTTAAAAAAAAATCCCGTCACCTTGGCATCTTCCAGTGCTTACCTGCGCTCCAAATACATGACTGTGCCAGTCCCTTTCTGAATGGTTGGAAACAGGGTCTAAACATCACCAGCGAAGTCACTGCATCAATGGCCCTGAGCCTGTTGCTGCACTCTATTCTGAGCTTGTCCCCCTGGAATCAAACGACAAATTAATATTCCATCCACCCCAAGAGGCTGCTAAGAGAATCATATGGCATGAGGGCTGGTGAGATTCGGTCATGGGCAGTCTGGGTTCTGAGAATAGTTGGATTTACACTTTTCTAAACTACTGTTTGCAGGTTGAAGTCTGCACAAAATACGCTTGTGTGAAAAGCAATGGAACCCAAATCACCACCATGGAAGATACTCCAAGCGATATACCACTACCCACAATTCACAGCATCACTTCAAGGTACACATGTTTTGTCAAGCCAATTCAAAGAACTGACTGTAAGCAATGAAAATCAAAACCAGAGGTATTATCCCTACCATGACAATCTCAATGAATAAGTTGCTAGAAATGTGTGTGCAAATCCAATTTTTGGTATTATCTTGTCGATCTTCCCTGGATACATCCCAGGCCATTTAAGCTCTGATGTCTCTGCTCCTGCTTGCCTAGCTTGGCTTCTCTTTCTTTCGTCATCTGAACAAATGCTTAAAGCATGAAAGATTTTCTTTTAATTTAAATGTGTCCTTCAGTGAATCTTTTTGTGAGACACAGAATACAATTTTAATTAGAATGATTCCCTTCTCACTTAATCTCTGGGAAAATATTAGACTTACGTATATCAGATTGCCCTAGAGCTGCAAATGTCTGTAAGACAAACAGGGGAGATAATGTTTGTGTAACTGTTACCAGTGGGACTGGGTTCTTGGTAGAATGTCTTCATTTTTCCATATGCTTTTGTTGTTGACAAATGACCATAGGTGAAAGTAAGTCTCTTTTCAATTCAAAATTATCAATTATAATAACACTAAAAAGAAGAGTGAACATTATTTCTCAGCCAAGTGAGATGGCCGTTGTTCATTCCTCTACATCCAGGTGGGACGAGAGATAGAAACAGGAGTATTTTTCACATCACGCAGGGTGGGGCAAATGTAGGTTTACAGTTGTAAGTACGTAAAGAACTTGCATTATTATTTTTAATTATTGCATTGTCCATTCGAACAACTGTAAACCTGCCTTTGCCCCCCATGCTTTGCGCAGCCAAATGAATCACCTTTCACCTACACACACCCCCAATACACACGTGCACACACCCCACATATACACACGCTGACTGAAGCAGTCAGTAGATGATCAGATACTTCAGTTCTGAAGGACTCTTTTATGACACATTAAAATGTCCAGGTCTTTTTTAAAAATTAGTTAAAAAATACCTGTACTAAATTGGAGATGTGTGATGAAAGGGATTAGAAAACCCCAAGTAGTAGGATTCTTAGCTGTCGAGGGCAAAATCACACCTTCCCTTCCTAAGGCACAACTTCTGTCACATGCATGATGGAGACCTGTCGAGTGTGGGGTGTGCCTGTCCGTGAGCGATGCCCTCAGCAGATCTCCCCACCTGTCTGAGGACTGTGTGCTCTGCAGGGGAAACACGGTCAAGTGAGGGGGGCGCCAGGGACCTCCGTCGTCCTTTCAGCAGACACACTTGCAGCTACAGTCACGTCAGGGGCGAGAGGAACACACGGACATATAATGCGTGGCTCTAAATCTTGGCAGTTCCAGTCTCCCGTGGGGGACCTCACGCTAAACAGGTGTTTATGGAACAGTGTAGAAAACACTGCAGCAGAAGTTTATAATGTACAAGAAATGTGTAAAGAGAAAAGAAAACAAACTCTGCTCACAATGATCATGGAAGAGTTCGTTCTGAAGGAACTTGAGGAAGAATTGTGTAGTTGGGTGCGTGAATATTGTCGACTCCCTTGCCTGTCAGCATCCCCATGACTCAAGTCTAGGTGACTGGCACAGCTTAGATAACTGGGTAACTAAAAATAATATTAAGTTTTATTAGAAATTGAACGAATGCCCACATGAGTCTCCTTCTCCAGAATTTTTTTTCCTTTAAGAAGATTCTTACAGATGATAGCAGAGGGAAAATGTTTTATAGTTGTGGCTAATGATTGCTTATCCCCAAATATATAAAACTGATGGCAAGGACATTAAAAAGGGTATTAAAACAGCAGAGCAAAAAAATGACAGAAGAGAGATTTCGACACAATTTTGGAAGCCGTATTTGGCAGGGAGAGGCAAATGGCTTTGTTCAGTGGGGGAATTTACAGCCAGAGCGCTGGTTGGCAGAGGGTGGTTGGCAGAGGGCGGGTAAGCACAGAAAACAAGCTCATTTGCCCTGCAGAGAGCCGAGGCGCATGAGCTCTCGCGAGCTTTAGGGATTGTAAAGGGGGCGATGGGATAAAGTTCCAAGCCGAAATCATGGGATTAGCTGAGATTCTGGGGGAAAAAAAAAATGGTTGGAAACTGTGACTAGTCAAGAGTTCTTCAGAGAAATGAAACTGAAAGTTAAGACTCAGGACGGCTTAGACCCAGTTCAAGAGCAGGGGTTTGATGGTGGAAATCCTAGTCCAGGTCTGGGAGGGGAAGAGACTGTTCTCTCAGCTCAGGGTCCAGCAGATGGAAGGGAGTCGCCCCCCCCCCGCCCCCCGCTCCACTTTACAGCTGATTGGTTGGTGCCCAGGAGAGGAATCTGCCTGACCACGTCCACCCATTCAGATGCTAAATTCGTCAGAAACACTGCTGATGCACCCAGAAATAAAGTTTCGCCCAATATCAGGGCAAGCTGACACATATTCAACTATAGCAGAATTCAAGGTTTTCTACCTCGATATCACGCACTGGGGTGCTGGTTTCTCTTCCTGCACGTGGTAGACTCCACCACCCAATGTTCAGAAGTTTACTCTCTGGAGAAACTGAGCACAGGCACAGTGGATTCAGGGCTCTGAGCACCGGGCGAGCTGGCATGAGAGGAGAAGGTGGGAACCATGAGGAAGTGAGGAGCAATACTGAAATGTGGCTGCCCTAGCTGCTGTCCCCCGCTCTGCCCTCCCCAGCTCTGCCCTCCAAAACAAGGGTCTCATCAGGGATGCCCCTCCCCCCGCAGGAAGCCAGACATTCTTCTCCAGAAAAGCTTTAATGGCCCCACATAAAGGACCTCCTTTGGAAATTAGCAGGTGGAGATTCCCAATGGAAGAGACATCCACGGAAGAGCTTACGCACCAACAAGCCTCACTCGTATACAAAGATTTTGGCAGCTGTTTTGGTGCATGCCTCCCAGAGATTAAGGGGACCCAAATAAAAGAAGAGAAATAATTCGATAGACACAGGCCATACAGAGTGGGAAAAGTGTTATAATGACCTCAAAGAGATTTTTAATATTCTGTATTAAACCAAGTTTGCTTAGAAAGCATAATTAAAGCGGGAGTTGGGGAGGAAACCTTGTGAGAATTAAATGTGGAAAAGCTGAATTAAAACTTTGGGAGACGCTTTAAAGGAAAGTCTCTAAAAGTGCACTCAGAACCAAAGATGTCAAGAAAAAAAAAGAGTAATTGTTAAGAAAAAATGCCAGGAAGGCTAGTATATGGATAATAAGAGTGCTAGAAGAGAGAACAGAGGAAAAAGAGGAGGACATGGAGGTGATTAAGAAAATGCCCTAGGCCCTGGCTGGTGCAGCTCAGTGGATTGAGCTCGGGCTGTGAACCAAAGCATCTCATGTTCGATTCCCAGTCAGGGCATATGCCTGGGTTGCAAGCCATGACCCCCAGCAACTGCACATTGATGTTTCTCTCTCTCTCTCTCTTTCTCCCTCCCTTCCCTCTTTGGAAATAAATAAAAATAAATAAAATATTTAAAACAAAATGCCTCAGGATGAAAGTCGCCAGTGTGCAGATCAGGGTCTATAGATACCAGTATAATAACTGAAAAAAAGAGCCACTTAAAGGGATGTTATCAGGAAATTTCAAAACCCAGAAAGTTTCCAGGAGGGCAAGACAGATCACGGGCATCCTGCATTGGAATTTGAATGGTATCATCAGACCTCTGAGTAGCAGCATCCATTGCTAAAATACAGTGCCTCCAAATTCTGAATTAAAACATCAACATTTCATGTTATCATTCCATACTCAGTCAAATGCCAGTTAAGTTTGGGATTAGAATAAAAACAATTTAATGGGTGTGAAGGAAAAATTCAAAAACTGACAAGGATTGAAGAGCACCACCTAGCTTTAACAATGAATTAAGCTTCTAGAAAAAATCTCAGGTTTCCAGAATTTGTTCATTTTTTAACTATTCTATTGCATTTTACAATTGATTTCTAATTGACACAGAGTAAAATATATTCTTTTTTTTTGCCCTGAGTTCTATAAGCTTTGACAAAACCATTGAGTTCTGAAAATACTACCACAACCAAGAGGTAACACAGTTCCATTATGTCAAAATATTTCTTCACCCTCCTCTGCTTATAGCCAACCACTCCTCTTCCCGCCCCCAAAACTTCCCACCTGTAATAGTTCCATACAGAACTATTCTATTGCATGAATACAGCACCATTTGTGCACAATCTGGGCAGTTTCCACTTCTCGGTGACTATGACTGAAGTTGCCGTGGTCATTCACAGGCAGGAATTCGAAGGTCACCTAGATTTCTCTTCCCTGAGATGTCCCCACATTTCCTGGACCCCCTGCTCTTCCTTTCCTCGATCTTCAACTAGAAACATGTGGTTTCTCTTGAAATGTCAGCCTCCCAGCCTATCTCATGGTGACCTAAATGGGACTGTTTTAGGAGTGATGCGATGAGAGAAAATAGAGGAAAAATAAACAGGGACCCCCCACCACATACACACTCTCTGGCCCCCGCGGCCCCTTCACCTGGTCAGAAAGGTGATTTTTTCTTCAGGTTTAGGTGCACATGGGGCCAGGGCTGCCACTGTGCAGCTGCTTGGCTGGAATTATTCTCAGAGCAGGGCCCAGAAGGGAAAAAAAAATGTCCCCCACACCTTCTGGCTTGCAAAGCCTCTCGTGTTCTGCCAGGAAGACCGGGTTTCCGTCCTGGATTGGGCCGGCCCGGTGCTCAGTTCCATGCTGGGCCGCTCTGGGCTGCAGGTGGGGGAGAGAAGGGCACCAAGGGAAACACCCCGTAGAGTGTGTTCAAGTTTTGACCCTGCTCTTGATCCGCCTCTACTGTCGACTTCTCTGAGTCTTCAGGGGCTGGCTTGCTGAGATTTATGCAGACTTTGTAGGAGTCATCGGCAGGAGAGAAACTCTAATGGGCTTACTCTACCCTGCCCAGCGCACAAAGTCCCTCCAGGTACCTCTCAGCATTCCAGTGCCTTTAGCAACTAACTTCTTTCCTTCCTTCCTTCCTTCCTTCCTTCCTTCCTTCCTTCCTTCCTTCCTTCTTTCCTTCTTTCCTTCCTTCCCTCCCTCCCTCCCTTCCTCCCTCATTCATTCATTCATTCCTTTTTTGGTCCAAGATCTAGCAAAAACTTGACAGAAATCATTCACACCCAACATACTGGCAAGTAAAACCTTTCCCTTCTTGAAATGACCCATTGTGACAGAGCCCGGGTTTCCAAAGCAGGACTCCACTCACCCACTGGGGCTGCCAAGCCGTTCCTCGGCGTCACACCTGCACCCACGCAGTTAGCCTCGCGTGCGCGTGTTGTCATCTGTGTGATTTCACTATACTTCTGGCCACGCGGACTTGGTAGTTATGTTTCTACTTTGCTTGTTAAAAAATCCTTTTTGTATTAGCAATCTATAACATCCAAGGTGAAATCCTCCCAAAGAAATGGTAGTATGCTGACCTTAATTGAATCGCATGTAAATTAATTTTGGTTTCTAAGGAGACATGTATTTTTTTGATTCTATGCATATTTTTGGTCAAATGTGGTCACCAGTGAAACTTAATTTTTTGTATATTTTAAGAGCTTATACAGTAGCATATCATGTGTTTGGCTGCATGCGTGGGATGTGTGATCTTTGTCTTTGGCCTTCCACACCTGGCTTTTGACAACTTTAGTACCAGCACTTAGGCACGTGTTTCCATTATATGTAAACCAAAGGTGCCTTAGCATGCAAATGAAGACCAGATGCACTCTTCTAATTTCATGGCCTGCTCCTCTAGAAACAAACTGTGTCTACACCGCATGTTCCATGCTTATCATATTGTCATCAGCTGCTTCTGTGTCCCAAAAGAATACTAACTACTGATCGATGGCCCGGACATGTCTGGCCATGGCCTACATGTGCCCTGGGTAGTTCATCTGTTTGCCTTGGTAGATTTGTTAGGCTGGAATTTAATCAATAGCTAATTCATTAATTCTGGTCCGTGAGCATGTAGGGACTGCCTCCGATGAAGGTGGCTGACCAGCTCTGGTTTTGATTGAAATACGACCAACATAGCAGCTGTCAGCTTCACTGGGCAGTGGGATGCCCCTGAAGTTTATTTATGTATCCACCAGAAATGTGTAAGGTAAGAATAAACATAAACAGGAAGAGGTTGTGTGCCATTACTGCTAGTGTTCCGAAATGTGTGATTTCCAGGCACGAGGCTCAAGGGAAAGCAGAGAGAAAGCAGCTCATGCCTGTCCCTGCCTTGAATTGGAAGCGTGGCGATTTTCTCCCAGGCCCATGCCAGTCTGAGGCTGTATTATTGATGAGAAGGCTGGGGTATAATGTCTTTGTAGCATTCACAGATAATCGTTTAAAAATTTCCCTCCAGCACCTAAGTGGTATCAAAGATAGATGAACACATGAACTTTACAGAAGTCGTCATGATAACAGCTCAGCCTGTGTGTCCCCAAAGGAAGGTTAAAATCCTGTTATCATTTATAAGCCCCACCCCCATATTTTCATAGTCCTTAGCTTAGGGTTGAAGGTGGCATGAGAGGTCATGGCTTGTGGAAGAAGAATCTTTCCTTTTTTGCCTCACCAAATTTGGAAGGAAACTTTGACACCTCTCTATTTTCATGATGTTGGATATCAAGGAATCTTCTCTCTCCTTAATTCTCCCTCCCTGATATTTTCAGTGGCTGACAACTTGAAGGTAGAAGTAATAATTTGACAATTTCAAAACTTCAGCCATATTTAGTTTTATTTTCTTAATGAGGAAAATTTTGGTCTGTGGACATACCATGTCGGATCACCTCCCCCTCACCCATATTTTAAATATCCTCCCTCACCAACATGGACAATGGGAGGCAGCTTCGAATTTGGACTTGAATTTCCTGTGTGAGTTTTAAAAGGGTGTGGGAAGGACTCTTGAAAGAGAAAATATGGAGGATGCTCATCGAATCAATAGTCATAATCAGAATCACTTTCGGGAAATATTATTGTTTTGATGGCCAAAGAGTTCTGATGGCCAGGGTTCTGAATGTGCAACTCACTGCTGGACTAGGAGGACACCTAGCAGAATGGTCAGCTTATTCTTAAGAACACCGCTAATTGCATTTCTCTACCTCCCTCTCTCTCCCTTAAGGCCCTCTAATTTCTCTGCCTCTGTGGCTCCCACAGAAGAAGCCCAGTGACTCTGGTCGCCTTTGTGCGCCTTTCATAAAATCCGGTTCTTCCTTCTAATTGACTTTGACCCTTAACAGTCACTTCACCCCTGGCTCTCTGAACACACATCGGTTTCTTTCATCAGTTCCGTTGCAAATCCATTCTTCAAATTGTGGGTGTTCCCGACAGAATGACTCTCCCTCCAGCTCAGAGTCCAAATATTCTTACAGGTTCCCATACTGATATCTCCGTACTGACAGCACTGCTCTCTCCTGAGTTCCAGTCGCACATACCCAATTGCCTGTGGACTTTCCGTCCTGATAGCAACCCTTCACGTCCATAAAACCTCCAGCCTCAGGAGCTGATCCTCATCCAGCTCACCTTTTCCTGCACGTCACCACCGTCTCGCACGTCATCGTGGGCACAGGCATGCATCTTTGATGTTTCTAATCCCCAGTTTCACGAAATACCAGTTTTAGTGCATTTTCCTCTGGAGAATACTTCTCACATATTCTTCTCTGTTTCCACCACTCTAGTCCCTGCTTTTGTGTAAGTTTATGTAGCTGTCTTCATTCAATGGCATACAAGGAGGGAAATGCCTTACTTTTTGTCTATGATTTGCTGCTTCTTAAACATAATCTTGTGGAAGTCCTTTCCTCAACTCTTGAAAACCTCTCAGGAATATCTTAAGGATTTCAAATTCTTTTTAGTTATGAGGCTTCTGTTGGTAATTAAGACTCACGATCAAGTGTTAAAGTTTATGAAAACACTGAGCTCAGGGGTAGTACAAAGATTCTGCCAATTCACAAGCTCAGTTCTGATGACCACTCGCCCTCTCCCTCCCTCTCACTCTTTCTCTCCTGTTCCCTTTCACCCAAAGGTGTCTCCCCCCAGTGCTGTTATTTTCCTGCCATTGCTGGGTGGCCATCTGTGTGGCAGGTGACAATGTCCTGGACAACTGTAGGTTTTCCTTGAGTGGCCCCATGGGGGTCTCCACATAGCCAAGTTCCCTGATACGAGTGTTGCCCCCTATAGCTGATCTCTTGTGGTGCCAATGAAGCAGAACTCCCCAAAGACTCTTCTCGCTAGAGTCCTATCATCCTCAAAGCCTGCCTCCCTGGTCAGGGCACCTCTCGGTGGCTCAGTCCTAGAAAGCATTTGCTGCCTCATGGGAACTCACTCATCTTCCCCATGCTAAAGGTTGATAGTGTGGCACTCTCCTCTTCACTTGTCCTTGCACCTGCTCTGGAAGACATCCGGCCACTGGAGTTCTCTAACCGAGAAGCAAGCACCTTCTTCTGTGGCCATACAGACTGCTGAACCCCTGTCCACCCATCCTGAAACGCCCTACTGTACTTCCTTCTAGGCACAGCAGCCAACTGGACATTTTGGTGGCCATGCCAGCTGAAAGCTGTGTCAGTGTCACTCTCGTTGGTTCTAGTGACACGTGTAGAGGAGTTACACCCGTGACACTTTGATAGTTTATCTTCATGTGCCTGACTCAGATCCTCAAAAGCAGAACTGTTGTCATCATTGCTAAAAATACAGGTGGTCTGACCTCAGCTGTACTGCGCCAGAAAGAGCAGTTACAACGGCAGGTATTCTGCATGGGTTCTCTGGACTTGACCAGTTCACTAGCTTTTGTGGAGATAGTAGGCCCTTGAATGCCACTCAAATTGTACCCTTTTCTGTATCGATTATGCAGACATACAAAAGAGGTATCTGAAAATGTGAAATTCATTTTGAGAGTTGCATGAAGACCCTCAAATAACAATGGTGGCTACAGAAGTCACCTAGGAGACTCTTCTCTCAGAGGGGACATTTCCTATCTACAGAGTTTTGTTAGTGTGTTATGCGTGTACCCCCAAGAAAATGAAATAACTATTTTCCTTTATTTAAAGGCAGAATTTCAGCATTTCACCTATTTCAAAAAAACAGTAAGAATAAAAAGTTATTATTTTATATTTACATAGTGTTTTGCTAATCTTAGGCTTTTTTTTTGCTAAGCTAAATTGCAAGAAAATGTCATGTCTGATTCTCTGGGGCTTAATTGTAAACTTTAATTACTTTTTGCTTTTTTGAGATTATTTTTGAAAAATACTGGAGGTAGTACAGGTGTGTCTTCTAGGTTGTATCATTCTGGCAAGTAGACCAAAATTACAGAATTAAAGTTCTATAACATTGACCTCAGAGTAAATTATTTTATTCAGGGTTAACTCCTCTGTGAACAGCTCTATATTATAATCTTCTTTGCCACAGCAAATGAAGTATTAATACATCATTGAAATGTAGTAAAGTTTTTATCAGATATTATGCCCTCATTGTATATCAACTCCTCATTTTTTTAAAAAAAAAAGTATACTTAGATTTAGAACAAAATTGTGACTTAATTTTTAAAAATCAGAAATCCTCAAATCTGTGAGGATATAAAACATAATTTGTTATGAGAGTCTCCATTTCCTGTATATCTGATCACAAACATATCTGACCATGATATTTAAGGAATTATTGGAGAAATGAATCTGTTTTGGTCAAAAATTAAGCTATATCTAAGTAAAATGTATTTGAAGTTTTGAAGTTTATCTCTTTTATCAGTTGATAAAAGTTATGAAGTTTATTTGTAAATAGAGGGATAAATTTTACCAATGGACAAGTTATCCATTGTTAACTGGATAACTTTAAAGATTTTTAAATCAGTTCGCTCATTTATTTTGGCTACAAGTAACAAAACACCCAGTAACAAGGGCTTTTCAGTGCCCGGCCCTGGAGGTAGACTGTGGCTGGCCTTGGTTCAGTAGTACAAAATACCACGGCAGCTGTTTCGTGGTTCTTAAGGTCTTTCTCAAATGGCAGCCAGATGGTTGCTCAAGTTCCAGACATCATGGTTATCCAGACATGGTTAGCAGGAAGAAAGAGAATGGGAAAGGCAGCCTCTGTGCCCAGAAAGGAAGGCCGGATGGGCATCCCACAGCAGTCTCCTCGTTGCCGCTGTGTGAGCGTCTGTGAGTCACGCCACGCTCCAGGCCACGGGAAGCGAGGGGAGGAGAAGGTGGTTCTCAGCAGGGGTCCAGTCGCCACATGCTCTAGTTCCTACTTTATTTACCAAGTCATAGTCCTTGGGTCTTATTTTTACATATCAAGCCAAAACTCTGTTGGTTTTCCTGATTAGCCACGAACAGTACTTTCTTCTCATTTCTGAAATTTAAAGTGGGAGCTCACTGGACTCATGTCATGTGTTTAACTGATTCTCAAAACATATTGCATTGTAATATCCTATGAGAGTATATATAGTAATGCATATGTATTCTTCTGATACATCCTTTTGTTTAGGAAGCTAATAGATACAGACCTTTAGAACCACCTGGAAGATAAACGTTAAAGTACCTGAGGCAGGCAGCAGCAATGTGAAATGTCTTTTCAGAGGTATTCCTTACTCTCTGTTACAGATCCCTTCAGATTGATTGGGTGACTCCAGGGAGACCAAACGGCGTCATTCTCGGATACGATGTCTTGCGGAAAACGTGGTACCCGTGCCCTACCACCCAGGAAAACCCCCGTGGTGAGCTCTGCCAGGCCGTTATGTGTCAAAACCATGAAACTGTCTGTGGACACAGGTGCTATTCTCCTGAAGCTAAGGTAAATCTTTTCAAACCAGTCAGTGAAATACATTTTTTCCCACTAAACAGTCCAAGTGAAATCACTTGCTTCTTAAACCATGATTCATCATGGTCAGTATTGCCACCAGCCTATCCAGAAGACGGAAAAAATGATGCTTATAAAAATCCCACCACCCTCATGAGAGTATGTTGGTCTTCTCATTTTTCATCACCTTCACAGGAAATAGCAGCTTATTGGAATTATAAGGACCTCCTGAATTTGTATTTGATTGACTGACTTGATTTTTTTTTTACAACAAATCCATTCAGCTACAAGTGGATGTTTGTTTACATGACACTGATGAGTAACTATGAACAGGACCTTTCATGATTTGTCAGAAATATTTTAAAATTACGGCCATTTGCAGATGAATGTTCCTATTAGTTGCAGTTTAGGAACCAGATCAATAACACAGCCAGACAGAGGAGTTTGTAAATGGCTTTTATTGACAAACGATGCAGAGAATTCTTAGCTTGAAGGTAGGATTGCACAGAATGAAATAATGTTCCTATTTATCAAGAACATCACACACGGAATGACCGAAGCTACCACTAAATTCAACAGATTCGCTGCAGAAGGATACAGTAATTAGGAAAGTGAGGTTCGCAGCAATGCGATCGCAGCGCAAACGTGGCTAAGTGGTAGTTACCGTCGGAGAAATGTCATGCAAGCAGCTGTTATGAACTACCCTTTTTTGAACAGTCTCCAGAATCGTCATTATAGCTAAGTTTTGCGTCATTTCAGGCCATTACATGTGCACTGTCTGAGGAACGTACTTTCATAAAATAAAATTAAGTTTAGGATTTCTTAGAGGAAAATGCTGGAATAATGTTGCTCATTAAAATTGTTGTCTAAGAGAAGGAAAGAAAACTTTGATACATTAAACAAACTTTTATTTTTACTTTAAAGATGAAGGACACCCACAGTGGAAGAGAGGAGAGGTATTGTCAGTGAAAGAGAGTAGAGGAAGTCAATTGAAATCTCAAAAGAAAAATGTTGTACATTTCTGTTTGGGGTTCAATATGAATTTTGTGTTCCCTGAGTGGGAAGTTGAAGAAAGGTAGAAAAGAGAGATATCGTGGGTCTGAGAACCTTCTGGCAGACCCTCTACAAACATCAGGAGGGTCTTCAGTCCACAAGCTTCCCCAGGTGATCACGCCGCAGTTCTCAAACCCCACTGAGCACCAGACCCTCAGAGACGCCAACTCTGCGAGTCTGGGGCGGAGCCGTGAGAGCTGGCATTTCTCACAGCTTCCCACGTGTCGCCTCGGGCTCTGGTGCAGGGACCACACTTTGCGCGTCACTAGATTGCAGCACCATGGCTGGAAATCACAGAGGAAGGAACCGGCTCCTCTTTGAATATTAGCTACACCCTTCCCAACTCACGTTGTTGACATTTCCAGGGATGTTTTCTGAGACAAGTACCTTGAAGACTGCATTAGGCGATGAGCAACGTTCTGTTTGTGGGGATACCGCCCAGGAGGAATAATTACTTGAAAACATGCACTTTGGGGCCCATCAATGATCACAACCAGAGTGGGTTGGAAGGAAGGAAGGAAGGAAGGAAGCCTGAGAAGGTCTTGGGCAGTGGGTGCACGGAAGTGACCCAGTCCTACCTAATAGCCTATCACTAAATAAACATTTGAGTGGAATTGTTAAAAGAGGACGATAAGTCCTAGAGAAACTCACCGAAGGGCGGGCAGAAACACACTGCTGGTGAACAGGACTTGAACAGACACTGTCAGATCAGACCGCCGAAAACAGGAGGGACGGATGTGTTGTTTTGCCCCTGAAAGCAAAAATGACCAGCGTTCCTAAGTCCCAAATAAATCCAAACACAAGACTATTTTCTTTTTTCACTTAACTCTTAAAAACAGGGCATCATTCCAAAATTTCCTTTTCACACTGAGTATGGCACGGAAGAAAGAGTCACCCAATTTACCTTATGCTTGGAACTGGACAAACTGTGGATCCTCGTTGCCAATACAGCAAAGGAAACGCATTATGGTTGGATGAGCAGAGCCGCCTGAGGCACTGCAGGGGTAGCCTTTGAATTTCAGAGTCCCGTTTCTTTGCCATTTGGTACCTTTGGAAAAGGGAGCGAAGGGCTGAGCTAGTGGCCAGTTTGAAGACTTAGTGATCCCAGCGTCTACTGCTTGTAGGTCGAGCTCGATTCAGATGTCCGTGCGGGCTGCAAGTCGCAGAGTGAAAAGGAGAAAGAGAAGCACCTCGTAACTAGTGGTTGGTTTTGCCTTTTGCAGGAAGTCTCTACCCAGTTCATGTGACATGCCGGGTACAGGTTCCGAGGCTGCATTTCAGCAGCTCCTCGGTGTCCATTTGTTATGCACACCCAGTGTCAGTGTCTGCACTCTCAAGTGAGTGTGCAAAAAGTTACTTGGCTGTTTAAGCACAAGGTTTCTTCCACAGCTCCTGGAGAAAACGCAGCTGGTTAGAAGGGCTTGTCAGAATTGATTTCCATAAAAAGTTTCTTGTTTTAATGTGACATGTATCACACATAGGTACATATACATATGGGTGTGTATGTAAGTGTTGGACTCTTTTAAGATTGCCTTGGTGTGAAGATTGGGTACATACGTGTGATCATATAAAGCATGAGAAAAAATGTGATTTATTTTTTAAAAAAGAAAAAAATCAGTGGGAGTCAGGTCTCCATAGATGTGGAATTAAAATAAACAACCATTAAAATAAAAACATACATATAAAGGATATTGTTCCTTGATAATTCTAAATCATCTGTACATTGGAAGCACTAACTTTCAAAAGGTAATTCATTTTTATAGATTATTATACTAGAGCATAAAGCATGGGGAGGACTAAAAAGCTACCTTGTAGCAACTAGCATTTATAGAACCTGCAAGATGCTGAGAACACATATTTTTTAATATTTGAAATTTTATCAGACATATGCTGAATTTGGCCTCATATCAAGACCTATCAGAAAGCAGTTACGGCATAGAAGATACGGTGGTTGAGTACTCTTAAGTCACAGATTTTTCTCGAACTCTGATTCCCCACTTTCAGGTTTGCTGTGCTGGAGTTCTCCATGACATCCGGCCGGAACACCGGTGTTGTGATGAGAAGTATGTCCCATTCGTCTTGAATTCGACTGGCGTTTGTTGTGGAGGCCGAATACAAGAGGCACGCCCAGACCATCACTGCTGCTCTGGGTATTACATTAGAATTCTCCCAGGTGAGGGTCCCTTCCAGGTGTACTTGGGCATCGTGGGAACCGGGAAAACAAACGCAGGATTCGTGGCAGTGAACTGTGTCAAGCACCTCCCGACCAAAATTGAATCACTCACCCACCTCCAGTGACTGGCTCTAAATAGCATTTCTCTTTCCAGCTTTGTTGAGATACAAGCATAGCACCCAATACAGAGGGAGTCCAAGGGGCTTCTGGAGTCTACTACATAAAGAAGTACAGCTGGGCAACTGGGCAACTTTTTTTACTTTGTGACTTATTTTATTCACGCAGCTAAACATTTCAACCACACACCCTGTGAATTTGTAAGGGCCCTCCACAATTACCTCCCCCAGCGTTCTTTGCAAAACGCTGGAGCAAAAAGACAGGGTGAAGTCATGAAATACGATGCAAGTTCATTTAAGGCAGCAACCCTCCAGTCTTCATAATTTTCCCTTCAAGTTCATCGAAAAGTCTGTCTTTGCAGTAGTATTGTTATTCTGATTCTCACACAAAATACTTCTATAATGAAATAACTAGATGTTCCAAAGAAGACAACACAGTGATGGAAAGAGAATTTTGTAGAAGAGAGGTAACTTCTGGATACTACGAAAGCTACCACTCAAACACAGCCAAATGCTTTCCTCTTTCAAAACGCATTACACGAGAGCGGTTCTCAACTACACTTCACATCTTCCGTCCCCTGCAAAAAAAAAAATTGCCTTGAAAATTGGAATTATGTAGATGCTATGGAAAATTTCTGTTGTCCCATTCTTGAAACTAAAAGACCGTCTTAGGCTTTTATCAAAGTTTAGCATAAAGCTAAATGATAGTGTTTTCATTTCTAAGTTGCATTTGAATTTTTGATAAATTATTTGCAGTTCATTGTTCAAACTCTGAAAAATATCCCCTGTTCTTTAAAACTGATGAAATATACTTGGTTGTAGCTGTCACCGCTATTAACAGCTAGATCTCTGCCTGTCTCCTTCTCACCCCTAACAGAGTGGCCGATTTCAAACTAAGACAGCAATCCACTTTTGTTCTGTTACCAAATAAAACTTAACCTTTTTTCCCTAAGAATGAACTAAGTCATGGAAGCCCAACGATTTCTTATTAATATTATACAAAACTTGTTAATATGTAATTTGTAAGACAAGAGATTTTAAAACCTCCATGATCTATATGTATGTTGACCCATGCTCACTCAGACCTCAGAGTGATAGAATTTCTATTTGATAGATGTTTTAATATCTATCAAATGTTGGCCATGGGCCACATTCAGATTCCTTTTAAAGAGTTCCTTTTTCATAGTAATAGAAAGCCTACCGTGGTGTCAAAAAAAAAATAAAAAATAAAAGCAATCTCTCAGGATAATCAAAGAGCGATTGTGCTCCAATCATTAATCTCAATGTGCCTAAATGAAGAGGTTATATGCTGACCTGTATGCTCAGCCGTTGGTCTTTGTTAACTAGTTCAACGCTGTTTACATCAAGAAAGCAAGCACGCTGACCCCCAAACCATCCCCTATCAAAATGTAATTAAAATTCAATCAGTTGTCTACCAATTCAAGGCTGACATGGGCACAGGCATTTTGATATTTAGAGATGCGTCTGAAATATTGGTTCATACTATTTATTTTTTTCTCACAACTTCCCTTCATAGCACTGCATAACAAAAAGCAGTGGAGAAAAGAATGCTCATTACACTCCCCCTTTTTTTTATAAATATGCTAATGACCTGAAGCTAAATGTTAATGTGGGTCATTCTTTGATAAGAATAACAATTAACAGTTAAGACCAAATGGTGGCTTTTAGAGAGAAAACACTTTCCAGCCCGTGGTGAAATAGATTCATTTTTGAGAGGTTAATGAGGAGGTGGCTGATCCCGCATCTGTGTCTCGGAGCCCTTTTTGAGGGGGAAAAACCAGTTTTCCTTCTCATTGATGGAATCCACGTCTCTTTTAAGGAAGCCTTTCCTTCTTTCTGTCACAATTGCCAGAGCCTAGGCCCGGCTCAAAGGCCCCAGCGGGTAAAGGCACAGACCGTGGGACATTCACACGCGGGAACCCCGCACGGCCATCAGAGGGAACAGCCCTAGCTCGGGACGGTCTGGCAAGTCACGACCTAGACGACCCAAGTCTTGCCTGGACCAAGTCGGCCCTCATACTCACGCGTCGCTTAGGAGATGACGAAGGGGAAAGAATACTGTCTGAAGGGCCAGTGGGGGGAAGAGAAGAGGGCCTGTTAGAGGTACAGGGAGGAGAGAAGGAATGAGGCAAAGGCGAGGAGGAAGTCAGTCAAGGTCTGGGCGGCGCCAGGAGGGAGGGCAGCCCAGAGCTGCGTCCTGACATAGAGAGGAAAGGTGACGTTGAATTTCAGACCCACCGAGGTGACCTTAGTCTTTTCTAAGGTATCCTTGAGGGCAAGTAATTTTAAATGTTTTCTTCTAGAGTTTTTCCGTGTTTTAGACGCCTCTTTATACCCGCCCCCCAAAAAAAATGTCTCTTGATATTCAGATTATTTGAACTCTTTGATGTCAGAGCACTGGGAAAAAGATTCTTCTTATCTCAAGTGCCCCAGAATATCATGGAAAGGGAGCGGGGGTGGGGGATGGGGGTGTAACTAAGCCGTGGAATTCGGCCTCCGCCACAGGACCCCGGTGTGCTGACTTCAACCCAGTACCTTCACTACCTCCCGTTTCATCAAGCTTCCCACTGCAAGCACTTTGTTTGGTTCGAGAGACGGCAATCATAGGCATTCCAACCTTACCAAGAGTTGATTTCTGACTCAGTCTACATCCCTCCCCCGCACCCCCCAAAACCACCATTGCACAGGGCAAGTATTTGTAGACAAGCTCTTTCTGTGATGTCTCCTCACCCACGTCACCAGGCCCAGCGTGCTCACGTGCTGGGTGGGGGTCAGAGAGGAAACAGACAGCGTAGCCTCGCCTCAGAGTCGGCGTGCGTGTATGTGAGTGGACACACCCGTTTCCCTGTCTTGCGTGCAGAAACTGGGGAGTTGCACTGAGGTGTTTGCCCCCTCCAACATTTCAGCATTCATCCTAGGAATCCTCTTAGCCAGCTAGCACCTGCAGGCGGGCGGCGATCAAATTCGGCAGCGAGCCGAAGCGTGTTTTTCCAGCTCAGGCAATGACGGCTGCCGTCCTCTTTGGCAGGGGAAGTGTGCTGTCCAGATGAACGGCACCGCCGGGCGGCCGCGGGCCTCGGGGACGCCTGCTGTGGCGGAGCGCCCTACTCCACGTCGGGAAGGCAGGTCTGCTGTGCGGGGAGGCTCCACGACGGCCGCGGCCAGCAGTGCTGCGGGGGACAGGTCATCCCCAAGGAACTCGAGTGCTGTGGAGGAGCGGAGGAGGGGCTGGGGTACAGCCGCCTTCCAGGTAAGGGGCCTCGACTGCCTTTCAGGGGATGGAGAAAATGAGAAGCAGAGAGGCTGAGAGATGTGTTCTAGATATTAAAATAATAATAATAATGATAATAATAATAATAATTCAAGCTCACTTCAATTATGTCGAATGCCACAATCAGGTACATATTGTATAGCAAACAGAAATGTAATCTCCCATGTTCTATGTGCAGGGGATGCATTCGATATAAACAGATCAAAACTCTTCTTGAAAATTGCCATAACTGCCAGAAAAACAAATGCACAGATGCCTCGGTTCTGTATCCAGAGAAGATTGCCTAGCAAATACAAACAGTACACAAAATTACTGTCAGTGACAGCGTGTCAATTTTTCGGTCCCTAATTCTCCTATAGTTGTTAAAGTAACACTAATATTAATGGCAACAATTATCATTAATTGTGTACTTACTATCCAGCAGTTACTATGCCCAATGTGTTATGCATTATTACCTCAGTTAATCTTTGTAAGAACTTACAGGTACTAATGTTACCCAACTCCTATCCAGGAGACCCGTGAGACCAAAACTATGCCATAATAATACTAAGCTGTTACATGCCTCTTTCACGCCTGTTCTCGCATGAGCGTCCTGTGGCGGTTCCCAGCAGACATGCCACCATCATGCAGCAGGTGGGAAAGGAAACAGGTAGGAGAATTCGGTTCCCTCCACTAAACCAGACATGCAAGGGACCTGCAGCAAATGGAAAGCCAACAGTGTCATTCTTCTCACCAATTTTTCTCAGCCTGGAAAACGTTTTTCATAAACATGCTAACATGTTACATATTTAGTATTCGTTTAAAGGCACGAATGAAAACGTTTTTCAAAATCTTCCCTGTTAAGCTCTTACCCAGTATAACCCATATAAATGAAAGCTGTTTGGATGCTCAGTTATTCGTAAAGGTGTAACAGGCCCTGAGACCAAATTTTGAGAACGACTTTTTTTGTTTTAAGGCATAATGACTACATCTACTAGAAAGTCATGGCACCCAGTTAGTTATCGGGTGCTGGGATTACCCAGCACGGCACCTCCTTCCCCTTCCGGAGAGCGAGCTAAAGTCAGGCCCGTTACAGAAAGAAGCATTCACTGTCACGGCGGGGGCATGGGGACGTACCTTAGCAGACCCGAGTTTTCAAGCAGCAGCAAAATGTCTCATTTCAGTGTCTTTGTTCATCTGTTGCTTTTTTAAAAGTTAACTGTCATATTCCTTTGTTCAGTAAAAATATGTATTGTCTAATGACCTTATACAAACCATCCTCAGTGCTTTGTGAGTATAAAAATGGCAAAAACTCCACTCTTTTCCTGAAGGACTTACAATGTAATCCAGGAGACAGGACTCCTCAGGTTAAAGACAAGCCATAAGGGGGACAAATTCAATCATATGCTTCAGACCAAGAGATCCCTCCAGTCCAGGTGATTAAAAAATAGTAAATAAACCCTTGGATGGGAACCTCGAACAATGAGGAGGATTTTTGAGATGGGTGGGTGGAAGAAGGGTATTCAGCCAGAGGGCATAGCTTGAGCCTAAGCGTGGAATCAGCAGTCTCCAAGCGTGTGCCAGTGGGAGCAAGCAGCTGGGTTTATTGGGAGCGTGCGCCGTGTGCAAGGAAACGGACCTCACCCGAGCAGGAGAAGGGGCTCGAACTCCCCTGGTCCTCAGGGGAGAGGCGAGGCGACGCCGGGAGCAGTGACTGGAGGAGGTGCCTTAGATTCGGGCGGCAGGATGAACCTGAAGGGGCGACAAGGCAGAACACCCTTGCCAAAAATCAAACGGACGTGTGCTAAGGAATGGAGCATGGATTGCCGTCCACCAGGACGACGGTTCTTAATCTTTGGGAGCTGGGCACTCTCTTCGGAATCTTTCCCTCACTTCCAATGATACCACGCAAAACACACACAGCATTTTACCTGCACTTCCACGCACACTGTGGGTCCACCCGTGGGCCCCCACTTCAGAACCACTCCCCTGCTCACTGCCCGGTGACACGCTGGGCTAGTCAGACATCTCCTAAGCAAACCGCGACACCCCTCAACTCCCGAGAATCAGGATGGGCACCCGATTTCTCCTGGCACGTTCTCCCACGCGGCCAGCTCCGGTAATCACGGTAGACTGGATGGATGATATTTTTAAAGAGGGAAAAAAAAATCCGTCTTTCTATTCTCTTCACCTTCCTGCAGGTTTCACCGGAAATAAACACACGTCACATCGTTTTTGCTCTCTCTGCTCCCTCCTGTCGCCCCCGACAGCTGTGACCTGAATGCCCTCCCTGAGTATCCACGTGGCCCTTTGTTACCCCTCAGCCTGGCTTCGCCCTGCGCGCTGCACCAGGCTCTGGATTTCACGGCGTTTCCCCTAAGCCTGACCCCTCTCTGCCTGGCACTGCGCTCCTGCCACGGGACCGGGCCTGCTCGTAAAACGTCTCTTTATGTACTTTATTACTTAAACCCTTTTATTTGCCTGCAGGAGCCCTTTAACGAAATCACATTGAATTGACTTTCTCACACCAAATCAAATCTCCCCGGTCCCAGTTCAGTTGTCTTTGTCAATATGTATTTTATAAATGGAGTGAATTAACAGATGCTGTCGGGACAGAAGTGCCCGGGCAGCGCTGATGTTTTTAGTGCTCTCTCCGGGCGGCCGCGGCGTGGAGGCGCCTTGCACAGGTGTCTCGGGATGAAAGTCACTCCCGTCACTGCAGTCATTTGGGCGGATATGTATTCTTCACCATTTTCGTTGGCTGTATTTTAAGCCTCTTTATTACTCTTTTTATTCTCCCTGTTTGCTTATGTGGTTTTTATCATTCCTGCCATTCATCTTGGGCTGGACTTGATTATATCCTTCAGTGTTAAAAGATGAGAGTTAAAGACTCTCTGTTACTCAAAGAGGACAGGGTGTTCCGCCGGCCACGAGAAACCGATCACGGCAGACCTTTGGCACGCGCTGCCTTATTTCTGTGACAAGTGTAGCCCATGCAGCCTTTGACGGGACACTCTGGGCTGCCCCTGGCTTGGAAAAGGACGCTGAGTGCTTGTGCCCCAGACTCAGACTGGAGTCGAGGGAACGACTCCACTCACAGTGGCCCGAGACGGGATTGGGAACTCGGCAAGAAGGGAAGCTCAGTACGCAACTCCGTCTTCCAAGAGTGCACTGGAAGAGTATTTCCCGGGAAGGTTTCCTTGACATACTGGATTTTTTTTAAAGCATAATGCGGAAATGCTGGATGGCTCATCCCCATGATGTGGGGGGAGCACGTGTACTCTGCCCTTTTCTGTCAGTTTTGTGGGGGGGTGTGCAGAGCCATCTACTGGCGAAGATGCAAAGGCAGTGCTTTTCTCTCAGGTTCTGCTGTCAACTGTACACGTTTGTCCTAAGAATGACTGATCGCAAAACTTTTTTAATTTTTTCATTCTTCTAGGCCTCGTTTAATCCCTTGGTTCAAATGTGGTTCCCACGGTGAGCCCCAGAACTCCATGATGATTTGCCTTGTTGTAGACTCTGTTTTTTAGTACTGGGCTGATTTAATCTAGACTCTGTTTTTCAGTACTGGGCTGATTGACTCTCCAAAGCGTGATTCCTAATTGTTGGTCCTTCTTTCAGAAGGTGGAGTGCCTGTCTTGCAGATCTAAGAATTAAGAAATTCATCAGGCCTGTATGTCTGTGCATGTTTGAGGTGGCAGCCCTGCACCTTAAATAAGCATTGTTAACATATCGGAAGTGGTCGTAATACTGTGAGCCAAAAATTTTTTCTTCCGCAAGTTTCTCAGTTGTATCCAACACAATGGAAGCTATCCATCAGCTGTTTATGCTGTTTGGAAAGATACTCCTTCGATATATATGCGTTTTGATCTCAGGAATAAACAGCTAATATTTCCATGCATACACTGCCACTTAAATAACATCTGCATCTTGTTCAAAGAGACACTCCACCTTTGTATAAATTTCATGAAGAGCCTCTAGACAAAAAAAAAAAAATAGATCAATCCATCCATAACCCATGACCTATTTTGTTTTTCTTTGAGCATGTTTAAAATCGTGCATTCTGCGTGTCAAAGTTCAGAAGTGGAGTGCGACCTGTGATTAATTAGGCAGGGGTCAAAAGCTACTGCCACGCAGTTTCCGAAGATGGTCTGACTCTGAATCTGAGCTCATTCATGCTGAAGTGATGCACCATGGGAATGACTCCCAAACTCTGCTCCGGAACATCTGCTCGCCCTAAGTGAGTTAGTGCACGTCAGACATCTTTATGTCAGAATACCGCAGTGATGGATGCAGGCTTCAGAAAATGCTGCATAAAAATCTGGTGTGCCATTCTGGCCATTAAGTGAAATTACTATTTAAATTAATGGCACTGTCACAGTTTATCTGTGCAAAGAATGAACGCTGATTAGGGTATTAAGTAATTAGCAATTTATCACACTGGAACAAGGTTGATAATAATTAAAGAAGTAATGGTTTACCGAAGGAACTAGAAAGGGAGTCACTTCTTGTTATGTGAGTGAAATCTCGGCTGAAAATGGTAATCCAGTGAAACAAAGATGAAGCTCCGTGAGAGAAAGCATCCCTCCCCTTTTTTTTTCCTGGTGTAAAAACAGTTCATTATCAACAATTTTGTGGACCTGTCAGAAGTCCCTGGGAGCGATCAGATGACTGATTAGGAGTTGGGAATGAGGTCAACGTGTGCATTTTGGTTCTGTACCCAAAGCATGGCGAACCCGGAAGGAACTGGGGGGCAGAGAGGGAGGAAGTGCTCTGCTCCCTAAGGGGCCAGTTTTCAGGTTTGGATTGCTCTGGAAAATAAAAACATGAATTATTTTAAGACAACTGCTAGAGGAAAAAAAAATATGACAGTAACGAGTCCAAGACAGGGATGTAAATGCCTGATCTGAAGGCTGCAGAAACACACCCAAATGATACAACACTCGAAGTTGTGGATTTTTCTTTTTAGTGTGTGTTGAGCTATTTATCCTCCATAATCAAGACTCAGACTACAATGATAGTGCTGCTGTGTGTATTTATTCTAGAGGACTTTTCCTAGCAGTGTTGAGACAACTGAAATGATTAACAAGGCTCCAAAGAAAACAATTTACTTTTAAACCAATGACCTTGAGCAGTTATCACCTTTAAACAGGGCACGTCAAGACTCAGCTATGACCCATGTCTATCTTTAACCATACATACAAGTGTGTTAAATATTTGGAGATATTCTTCAAGTCAACAGATCGGGGACAGAGCTCTTTGAAGTCGTGTATGGCTCAACACCTTTCTTGAGGCCCACGCCTAGCCAGTGTCTAGATTCAGTGATGTTTTTAAAGCACCGAGACCCTGTCGGTCTATTGTTAGGAGCGTCTTTCGTCATGTAGGTGTTTGTCCGAGAGCAGATTAAACACTTCGGGACTCCACAGCACTTCCAAGTTGAGTTTCTTTATGTCATCAGTCAGGGCTGATAATAAATACACACACAATCCTAATTAAAATAAACCATCACATCGTGCTACCATAAAGGCTACATGTTGCTGTATAATATGATATAGCCCTGTAACATGGGGTGCAGGCACCTTGATTTCTAGCTTTAATCTGATGCCAGAGAACTGTTTATTAATTCAGGCTTGTATGTCTGATTTTTTGCTGTATCTCTTCTATGGTAAGATCTAAATGGTGTTGGACAGAGGCAGTTAAGCTGAACTGGGGAGGGGAAAGAAGTTCATTTGGTTTTGCAAGTACACACGTCCTCAGTGGCTGTAGAAATCAGTGACACCGCCTCCAAGGGCTGCCGCTGCCCCGGCCTCTGACGCAGGTCTTGCGATGGGGTCTAGAATACAGAGTGGCTCCACACACCGTGGCCCAGGGGTGCACCTGATCCCAGACACACTCAGTGGGTGCCAGTCTGTCATCTCATGGAGAAGGAAAGGTCACTGCTGTTGCTGGATTCTCAAGAAGCCAAGATTTGTGCCCTAGAGCACAGGTGGCACACACAAGGCCCACGGGCCGAATCCGGCCCTCCACCTTGTTTTATCCAGCCCAGCACCTTGTTTCTACCTGGCGGCAGCGCTGAGCTCCCTGCCCCAAGTTAAGGAGTAGTTACAATGACACAGTCCTGAAGTTACATCCGGCCCTTTGAAGACAACCCGGAGGCCGATGTGGCCCCTGGTGACAATGACTTTAACACCTCTGCCCTCGACAAAGCCAGGCACCCACGTAAAGACTCACGCTGTGGCACCCCCCATTCTAGAAAGGGGCCCCTCTCCACCCTGTCTGTCCCCTTCTGCCGGAAGTCTGGGGTGACTTCTCCTCTCCTGTGAATTTCCGGAGATTTCCTCGGAGTCCCTCTTTGTTAGCTACCCCGCCTTCTGGCACACCCTGCCGTCCTCACACAAGGGGCGGGCGTTCTGGTGAAAGGAACTGAGCCTCTCTTCTGCGGAGCCTGGAGAAGTTCGGCCGGACCGAACGCTTTCGGGCCGCTTCCTCTCGTGCGTTCTCGGGCTCACCAGCAGCCTCTCCTGCGTCCGGCGGGAGAGACGCCGCCCCGCTGCACGTGTCCGTCACCTTGGAAGGGACGTGCGGCCTGAAGCCTTGTGTCCTGGCGGCCCCTGCCAGAGCCCCTGACGTTTCTATACCCCACTTTACAGCGCCCTCGGTTTCCCTCCCTTTGTAGAACGTCGCGTTCACCTAGAACACCCGATCGTTGCAGGGATGTCGTGCTGTGGGCAGGATTACGTGAACGCGTCGGAGACCGCGCGCGGCTCGGCCCCCAGCGGAGAATCTGACGCGCACGCTCGGAGGGACCGCCCCGCGCCAGCGCAGTGCTGCGCCCCGCGGCTCCGTCCGCGGAGCCAGCCGTGCGGTCGCGGCGTGCGCTACGACCCCCAGAAATTCGTCTGCTCCGACGGGACTTCCGCCGGAAGGACGACGGAGGTAAGGGGGCAGGAGACCTCTCCCAGGCCTGACGTGACAATGGGGAGAGACCTACGTCGCTCATCGCTAGTTTTCTAAACTGGGAGTATAAAAACTCCTGCGCGCATTATTCGTTTTCACGTTGCATCCATATTCATGCCGAAGGAGGTCGCTGCGATGGATGTTGTTGCAATGAATTGTAAAGGAATTAATAACGTGAGCTGTTCTCGGGAAGCTCTGCCCAGCGCTCAGGGGCCCGTGCCCCAGGGAGAAAAGACAAGAACAGGCATCACTGGGCACACGACATCGCCTCTGCCCCGTCCACGGACCCCCAGCTCCCGAAAACGTGTGCGGGGCCCTGGGCGTGTGAGTCCACTTCCTGTCGCCTTCCAGCCTCTCCGCTCCCTTGCTGGTGTTGGCCGGGCTTTCAGAGGCTGTGGCGGGCAGGGCAGGTGTACCGTTCACGGTATTTAGATGGAAGCCGTGCTCCATTTCCTGACGCAGCTTCACTTTGGGAAAACAACTCATTTTACGTAAGAGAGAGGCTGAATGTAGATCAATTTTAAACAGGAACAATTGTTTTAAATACAGGATGTCACCTCTCTACAAGAAAGGGGGGTGGGACTCTGCATTCTAAGATTACAGGGTGGGGCACACACGGTTCACAGCTGGGAGTACAGGAAGCCCAGGGTTTATTCTTCTGTTGTTACTTATTAATCACTGTATTATTTTCCATACGAACACCTGCAAACCTACTTTTGCCCCACCCTGCATTAACTTCTTTATATCCCTGTAATTTGGGATGGTGAAATGTTTTATTTTCTGAGATTAGAACATGTTAGTATTTATCAATAATGATAGAAATCCAGCGATGTATCAGAGAAGAGGTTTACAATTATCAATAGTACTTACGATGGCAGTTCATGAACCATTTGGATTTTCTGAGACTTGGGTGGGGAATACATATATCGGTCATGCTTTCCCACAGGAAGTGCGGGTCCTCACATGTCGCTTTCTTATTTCCTTGAAAACTCCATTAGGAAAGTGTCCAAGTGACAATAATGGAGTAATGACTACTGTTATTAATTATAATATATGGACTGAGTGTAAGGCATGTACAGGTGTTCTTTGATTCACACAACAAGCTTGCGTGCTAAATTCGCGTTCCATGTTCTCACTACGGAAGCTGAGGCTTTGAGAGTGTAGGTCATAGAACGAGGACCCGTGGTTCTGGGCCTTGAGTCCAAATCTGTGTCCTTCCGACAGAAGTGCCCCTGGTGGAACACGAACTGCCTTCTTGTCTTTTCTTATGAATTTCGAGATACTTGCCTGTGAACTTGGTGGAAGAAGGTTTCACTTGAAAGTCCTAAAGCTCGACCCCTCGTGTGTCTAACTGAGACCGTAAAACCCTCTTCCCCTCTCTCCACCCCTCCCACCCCTGCCGCCTGACCTAGGGCCCCGAAGCCTGCGCGACTGTCTGCCCGGCCGCTAGGGAGGCCGCCGCGCGTTGCGGCAGGTGTGACTTCAACGCCACCAGCCACCGGTGCGCTGCGGTCCGAGCATCTCAGGATCCCACGGGGAAGGCACCAGGGGGAGGAATGTGCTCCTCCGAGGAAGAGACTGTTCACGCAGGACGCGCAAGCACATTCTCCTTCACAGGTGACGGAACGTGAGCCGCTGCCGGAGGCTTCGGGGGTGGGGAGGGCTGCAGAGACGCAGACGGCTTTCACTGTGACACCACCTCCCTCCCGACCCTCATGTCATCTAATCCCATCATCCTGTGGGCCAGGTGGTCACAAGATAATTAAAGGCATAGTCTGGATTTGTGCAACGTTGGTAGCTTATATTTTTTCAAGTCAAACTTTAAACAGGGATGGATGCTATGTTAAGGTAAATCTGTAGAGAATAAAGAACAAAGAAAATAACAGGTCATCTTTATGTATCAGTGAGTAGATATTAAAGATTTTTAGCGATGGAATGACACTCTATGATATGCATTTTTGGGGTTTTTTTTTAAGATTTTATTTATTTACTTTTAGAGAGGGAAGGGAGGGAGAAAGAGAGAGAGAGAGAAACATCAATGTGTGGTTGCTAGGGGTCATGGCCTGCAACCCAGGCATGTGCCCTGACTGGGAATCGAACCTGCGATGCTTTAGTTCGCAGCCCGCGCTCAATCCACTGAGCTATGCCAGCCAGGGATACGATAGGCATTTTTGAAGGATTACTGCTGGCTAAAGAAATTACTGAAGACAAATGTGTAGGACAATTAGGCAAATAACAGTCAATATTGAATATCCACACCCTCCCAAAACCAAAACCTTCTGTTATTAGATGACAAAACTTCATATCGCATACAAAATGATTTTGGGATACGACATTTAAAAACAATTTGAAACGGGCAAAGGGAAAATAAAAGTTCAGAGAAAGAGATCATCAAGGAAAGGTAAAATTTCAACAAATGATTCTTTTTGGGTGAAGCAAAAAAGTTGCTTTTATGCCCTGGAAGCATCTTTGAAAGACTGAATGTCACAGGAACGCAAAGTAAGAAGAATAAGAGATGAGAGAGGAAAAGGGAGGAGAAATACAACGGAAGAAAGAGTAAGGAGCTGAGATTAGACATGTGACACAGGCCTGAAGAGTGCCATACAAGAGTTTCTAGCAAGGGATAGCTGGATGTGCTGTAGCAAAGAGATTCAAAAGCACAGTGACCTTCTGGGGGCAGGTGGATGGGCTGGGCATCCCACCCCCTAGTTATTCAGGGGTTATCAAGGTTCCTTCCTTTTCTTGGCTCATGGCAATTCAGGTGCTGTCCTCCTCCACATGGGGCGGCCTGAGTTACCACATCCTAGTTTTAGCCCATCAGAATGGGACAAGCCAGAAATGGAAAGCAGTGATTTCTTCTCTAGAGGGATGCATATTAGCCTGTATCACTTCATGCCCCTCCCCTTGTTGAGAGCAGAGTCATGTGACCACACCAAGCTGCAAAGAACACTGGGAAATGTAGTCTCTAGCCAGAATGCAAGGGAAATCTGAGGACCCATGGGTGGTCAACACAGGTAGCAAGGGGCAGATACCTTCTTACCAGAGAAAATGGAGACAGAAAATGATCCCTTATATTTGATAGCAATTTACATGTTATCAAGGTCTGCCATATAAATAATTGCATTTTATTTTCATACCAGTTCTATAAAGTAGGCAGGGCAGAGTTGATCCTTAGAGATGCATGGAAAAGAATGTGGCCAAACAACCCAAGTGGATGCACTGAAAATTAGTCCTGTGGAGACAGAGATGCAGCCAGCGGCCAGCGGCCAGCGGCCGGGGATCTCTAGTCCCACTCCTGCACCTGATAGCAGGTCACCGAGAAACCCCCGCACGTACGCCCACACGTACAGATTCAATCAGTGGAAAACAGAGCTAAAGAGACCTCCAAGTAATTTTTCTGGAAATTGTAGCGTTTGTACGTGGGAAGTTATTAAAGCTTAAAAACCAAACTAAGACATTCGAGGCACCGTCGAATCCTGTGGATGATTAGCTGATACAATTTTTGCCAGTCCACAAAGCTCAGCAGGTTGTTGATTTGCTGCTTTAATCAGAAGGGTTGTTTCCGTTTCTGACTGAGTTCTAGCGTGGCAGAAGAGGAGAGCAACCGATTGTGGAGTCGGCCGTCACTTTTATTCACTGACCATGATAAGCTAGGTTTCAAGTCCTGCGTTTCATAACATGTGTACTATAATTCATGTAATAGTTTGATAAGGCAGTGTTTACACTGTAGGAATTGGCCAAATTCATCCTAATGAAACTATAAAAGACCCTTGGCGAGCCTGCCTGCTCCAGGAGTGGAGGGAACAAGAACTTGTGAAGCATTGGCCTCTGATGTACACCAGTCCAGGGCTCTGCATTCTGAAGCGTTTCTCTAATGCATCCACAGTCTCTGGGCAGTGCCGCGCCACACCTCTGCATCTCCGAAACATGGAAAATATGTTTCATGATCGCGAGAGTTGAGACGTGAAAGTTTTATTTCCAGTGGTAGGATTGGAGCATCAAGCACTTTTAGTTGTTTAAAGGTTTTGAGGTTTGTTTTCACTGTGACGGTAAACTAATTCGAATTTTTTAAAGCCGTACTTCGATGTCTGTCTGTCCGTCTGTCTAGATGTGAACCTGGAGCCCTACACGATGTATGAGTACAGGGTCGCTGCTTGGAACGGCTATGGGCGAGGCGTCAGCCAAGCTGTCGGGGCCAGCACGAAAGCAGATGTGCCTCAAGGAGTGAGTCCCCCTCGGTGGATCCAGATGGACCGCCTTGAGGATGGAATCGTCTTACACTGGAAGAGACCTGTACAACCAAATGGTACTAAGCTGCTTGTAAGATACCAATAGCGTAGTTGTGCAAATCCAGGAGCACAGTGAAAGGAGTGCAATCTACATGTAGCTGGCATGCATTTAACCCCTAAAAAGTGTTTCCTGATAGAGTGGACATGAGGTATATGCCGACTAATCATTCATTTTGTAAAACAGCCCTGATAAATTTTGAGCCAATTTTTTCCCCTTGTATCCCAGCCTATATCTGAGCCGCTTTCAAACAACCAAATTATGTTGTGGGAAGGCAAAATAGTTTTAGTACTGAATGTAAGTTTGTTTGCTAGTGAGGGGACATAAACTTATGTGACTCTAATTAGGTGGGTTGAAAATCCATCTCCTCCTTCAGAGTGGGCATAATTAAGAATGGCTTGAACCTAGAGCAGTGTGTGAGCAAACGGAAGTTGAATCATGTGGCAGCACCCCATTCCTTCAGAACTCAGAGACACGCACGTTGTTTGTGAAAGGTGGCAAGGATGTGCCCCTTAAATGCAGGCGTTGTTCTGCCTCTTGTAGGACCGATCCTTCACTACACTCTTCTCCGAGATGGAATGGAGCTTTTTCGGGGAACATCACTGAGCTTCTCTGATACGAAGGGAATTCAGCCTTTTCGGGAATATTCCTACCAGCTGAAAGCTTGCACAGTCGCTGGCTGTGCCACCAGCAGCAAGGTATGAGGGTTGGCCTCCACCAGCGTTGGAATGACCCGCTGGGACGATAAATGTCTGGGTTGTGGGTGATTTTTCCAGCGGCAGAGCACAATGTTTCTCTCAATATTGTGTTACGTAGGGTGTCCATCTGGCATCTCGATTGAGTGCGGGTTCTTATGCCTGAAACTAGAGATCACTGGAAGGAACATTTATCCAAATATCAATGTTTCATTAATTAAAAAATAAAAAACTTGAATCCATGTATCCTTTTTATCACACTTTTCCTCCACTAGCTAGTTTTAGATTTTCTTTTATAAATTCATAATAATTCCCAAACCAGTGCTCAGTTTAAAATGGTTTCGATTTAAATACCATTTGCACACACAAAAAAATTGCCTGTTCTTGAAAAACAGAGAAAATGGCAGAAGGGCCAGGCATAGAAAATAAAATGTGTCCAGGGCTTCTTCTGCAGCCTTGGCAAGAAATTACGAAGACCTGAACTCAGGGGACAGGGCTCAGAGCGGAGAACATCGGAAAGATGCAGCAGGGGTCAGGGGGCAAAATTGACAGGACTTAGTGGTCCACCGTGTGCAGAGGATAAAGGGAAGAGCCCTGGGTATGCTCAGGGAATCTGGGCAGAGCAGTGCTTGGCTCCTGGTACCATCGTGCAGGCAAATAACAAGGAGCGAAAGAAGCGCAATGCTGAGATTAAAATGTCAGAAAGTGTTTAAGTTCCTGTTTAAGAGATGGAGAAGATCGCAGCGTGGTGGAAGGAAACAACATTGGCACGTCAAGTGAAAACATCTACTCAGAAGCAGGATGGAGAAGTGACTGACGTTTGCTAGAAAGACGTATGAGGGAGGCTCTTGCAAGAGCTTGCGCGTGGCTCACGCAGAAGACCACAGGTGGTGAGCACTGGGGAATGTTACTGCGTGAAGGAAGAACACCTCTCAGAGGACACCGGGAGGAACACTCAGACACTCTAGGAGGGACAGAAAGCAGGGGCCGTTGTCATAGAAGCCAGCCTGGTCGGAGGACACCCAGGAGAACACAAGCTCACACAGGACAGCGCTGGCTCTTCCCATGAGGTTGAAACCTTCGACGAGCGGCATCTTCAGACACCGTGCAAGGGCCACCCAAGGACAGCCTTCGGTCCGACTGCATGCAGCCTGACATTCACACACCCCCAGAAGCATGTCACCGCCGGGACAGGGGCGGCGGGTGGTCCTGATCCAAAGCCAGGGTCTGAACAGTCCTAGATCGATCCCACCGACACAGCTCCTGCCCACCAGACGCCACAACTGTTGGTCCAAGGGCGATGTCAGAGGAAACGCCACGAGAAAGACAAACACAACGCCGTTTCCCTTGGCCACATTTTGACAAGGTCGAACAAACACTTGGTTGATTTGTTCTTCTTTCTTCTTACTTGATTCTTTTTTCTAGAACATTGGTACGCCCACTGTGGAGTCATCCTGGGGATCATGGAAGGTACAGAAACAAGTCTGCCCATTTATACCGTTCAAAGCATATGGCATGCACGCGAGTTCAGATGTGGGCTTTGCTCCATATTTACTGGTGCTTACCATGCACCAAATCAGGCTGTTAAAATGCAAAGACACTCATGGGCCATATGGAAGAGAGTTATCAAGAGTTCTCTAGGAAGACAGTCTGCCAGCCAGATTTGACTTGTTTAAACTGAGGGCTGCACTCCGCCGTCAAAACTGTTGTTGAACCTGTTGTGATAAACAGTACTCTGAGACTCCTGTAATGTATTCAAGGTCAGACTTTATTGTTTCAATAGGAGAGGGGCGAGATGCAAAGAACAGGGCTGCTCCTCCGATCCCCCGGAGGACATGTTCACTGATCAGAATACCCAGTGTACTACTCTCACGATAAATTGCTGTTTAACTCCCACGTTTCAGGTAGTTGCAGCTACAGCCCACGGAGTGCCGCAGAGCGTCCCACCCCCAAGGATCACGGCGCCCCGCGCAGACGCTCTGCGCCTGAGCTGGGGTGCACCGGAGAAACCGAATGGCGTCATCACAGAGTACCGGCTCCGGCAGGTTGGGAAAGGTGTCATCTACTCTGGCACCGCTGACAGGAGGCAGCATACGGTCACAGGTAACACCCACCAGAAGAGTCTGTCATTGTGGTTAGGGGGGCCGAGCCTCCCAGGGGCGAGCCATTGATGTACGAGGTCACTTCGAAAGGACGCGTTCTCTTGACATATGGTCAGAGCCCACTTACCCATGCGAACGGGAGAACCCACACTGGCAGCAATCAGCCACAACAGCAGATAACTCCCGAAATAATTTAGATTTGGCTTCGATGCGCATTCTCATGTGTAGGGTTTTTGCATGGGTATTCACTTTTTTTTCCCCCCCAAACAAACGGCAAGATGCAGTTTCACTCCCCAAGGATACACTCGTAGGTAATGGGACGAGGGTCTCCAAGCGTGCATTGGAAGGCAGGGGACAGTCAGCCAGGGGCTAACATTTCTCTGCTAAGCAGGTAATTAAAACACAGAATAGTTGACAGTTGACTGGTTGTGACGACTGGTTGTTACGATTAACATCAGTCAATAATGGTATTATTTTGTATTGTTTATTACAGCAGTTTATAATTATCTTTAATGGTATAATAATAGTACAAAATAACCTTAGATAATTACTGGCAGTGATTATAATAATAATTGATATGCCTTAGCTTGAATATCGCTTCTGAAGGAGAGAAGCGTTTTCTGATGCGCTCAGTCTTGGGGTGCCTTCCCAAACTCACCACCACGACACCTGTTTTCATCACCGACCTCCCACTGCCGGTTATTTTGGTTTCCTATTATGTGTCTCTTTAGGTTCCCCCCATTGGACTTCGAGCTTTAGGGGGGCAGACCTCCTCTGCTGGCCTCAGCACGGCACCTCCGGCCCCTAGGACAACCCTTGACAGGTCCGCGGGTGCCAAGTACATGTTTGTGGGAATAAATGAATTTAATATGTGCCAACTACTGTCCTAAGCAGTCAATATGTATTGTCTAGCATAATACTCACCACAAACCTGTAAGTATAAAGAATTACCACCCCCATTTGAAAGAAAGGGGTTCTTTAAGTAACTTGTTCCTCATTTAGATCTATTGAATCATTCCAAACGGTTGCAGAGGTTTGGATTCTGAGACCACAGACCAGGGTTTACAAACTCTTACTCTCTCCCTAGGGTCCCCAGCCTCGGTCCACAGCCTCCTGAGTGAACGTTCTCCGTCCCCTGGGCCCCGCCCCTTGGCAGGGGCATCGGTCCTGGGGAGGATGGAACTCCTAGAGAAGTGCAGAGAGGCCTGGCCCTGAGTGTCTGAGTCCGGGTTAGAGGAGGCACAGGTGGAAAAATAAATCCATCGTGACCTGCTCTTAGTCCACAGTTCCTTGACACATAAGCAAGCACTTGTGACAGGTTGTCCCCCGTCTTCCAAAAGTCCGTAAGCCTGTAGAAGGTGCTCAATGCATACCTGGGCACCAGTGCATTGCATTCCTTGTCTGGAGGTCCTGAGCACAATCCAAAATCAATGAGAATGGAGATGGGGAGAGCCCTCGTCAATTCAGAGGATCCAATGTATGAATCCCCTAAGGTCTTATATCATTTAGAATCGAAACCTTCAAAAAATCATTGAAATAGCATTGTTTTACATAATAAAACCTTACATTCAGATGGTGCTTTATCGTCTTTGAAGAACCATTTGTATTCTGACTTGTTTGATTCTCATCATATTATTCCTCTAAGATTAAGTGAGGGATAGTTTTAATATTCACTTTTGAAATACCTACTCTGAGGGAGTCTTGGCCTCCCTCTGTAAAAAAAATCAGAATACTGTTTCATCCCCAAGAAAATAAGATGTGTGGCCTGCTCGCCATGTTCTAGCGAGTCTACTAAGTGCTCTAAAATAATTAAAGTTAATTGCTGCTCTCAAGCTCCCAGTCCCAGGGGACAGTGACTAGCTCAGGAATAACTGCAAATACTGTGTATCCGGTGCTACAACAGAACGTTAGAGAAGATGCAGGGGGAGGAGCTAAAAGAGTGGCTTGGAGAGGGCGATGGAGGTTAAGTACAGAGTTTTGAAAGCCAAGTTGAGGCGCATGAAGACTTGGTACCAGTAAATGTTTCGCAGGAAACTGGGATACTGGGTGACGGAGTTTTCTTCTTCTTCTTACGCTATCATCTGTCCATTTCGCTGGCATTGACGTGGAATTGTGGCCAACTCCACTGGCTTGCATTTTTTAGAAATGAGCATTTGTATGCCAACAGGCCAAATTCAACTGTAATGCTCAAACCGACAGGATTGATAGCCTCATTAATTATAAAAGAATTGCAAAGATTTAAAAAAAACACACCTTCACGCCACCAGTTCCTCCTTTTATTGTCATTTTTAATGGATAGTTTCACATCAAAGAGGATTTTATACTCATAATTTGGTGCCAGAATTCTTCTTTTTTCAGAATAAATACTTTCAAGTGTTTTCCACACAATTTGACTTTCTACAAAATTATAAAATAGAAAGAAGCCTTTTGAATCCGTTTGGTCCGTTTGCACTGTTTTAGATGGACTCAGAGGGCACGTCACCTGGGCAGTGCAGCCTAGAGAGAGAGTTCTTTGCCGGAAAAGGAAATGAACCTCATTCACAGAACCTGGCCAAGTTCAGAGCCTCCCGCACGTAGCTTCTGGGGGGTGGGGGTGGGGGGGCCTTCGGTCACGTGACACCTGATGTCTCTGTAGTGTGAACGCGTTTTGTCTGCCAGGCCAACGTCAGTGCCATGGGCCGCTGCCCGACCACACTCAGCACAGTAGTATTTCATGATGCAAATGACTCTTTTACTGAGTTCACGGAAGGAACTGAAATGATCAAACGTCTTTCACATTTGATCTCAAATGTTTGACGGGGGAGGCGCCCGATCACCATGCGTGGGATGAGCGCTCCGGTTTCCGGTCAGCGCCCGGCCCTCGGCGGCCCCTGTGTGGCCGCGGGGCACTGGCGAAGCTGCAGCTGCAGTCGCCGCGGAGCCTGAGCTCCAGGTCCTCAGAAACCACGGGGCGGCGGGCACCTAGTCCCAGCCCCATTGTCTCCATGCTTATTTTTAATTTCCTCCAAGCTTCGGAAACATGATCCCCTAAATGCTTTGTGGGAATAAGTGGCGAATGCACTCATCACGTGAAATCCATAAATTGCTTATAATCCTCTCAAGATGTTAAAAAAAGCATTAAGTAATTGAAGACAGGAAGTCCTCAGTTAATTATTTAGAGGTGCTATCAATGCTTTAAGTAAACCGAAGCGTGCTCCGCTATCTCACTGAGCGGGGGTCCCCTGGGGGAGGAGGGGCAGCCGCCCTCATTTTCTCGTGGTCGCTAATGCAAAGAGCACATGGCAGCTTGTCAATAAGAGACCTTTTCCTATCCCTGATGACCACCCGCGGCCCCCAGCCTGCGCGGAGCAGTCGGGATGGCCGCGGCGGCCTCGTTTCACTTTGGGTTGCCCGCCGTAGACCGGAGGCCTCCGAGTGGCAGGGACGAGGGATTAATGACATAATTAAGGCCTCTGAGAACAATATGAATTAATCATGTCCTCTTTAGCAGCAGATAGGATGAGGGCTTAGGTGTCTCTTCACTCCAGGGAAAATATATTTTCAAAAAAAATTCATTGCAAGTTGCTCCTCGTGGCGTTGCACTGAAGAGGAAGGGCTCGCAGCGTGAAGTTAGCAAGGAGAGAACAGCTGGCCTTCCGCCCGCGTCCTCCGGGAAGGCCACGCGGCGCCCCCGCACTGAAGCCGAGTGGGTAGTGCCGGCTGTGGCAGAAGACGCACGATAAGTACACGGAGACGGGTATCCTCCACACCCCTTTCGGACCGGGAGAGAACACAGTGTGACCATCGACAGCGCAGAGTGTGGGCATTCTTCTTCATAAAGGGATTTTCCATGGAGATCAGTCTATGTCTTCCCATCGTACCCTGCCTTCTCCTGTCATAGCATTCAGTATACTTGGCTGCCGTGTCCTTTTCTCCTGTCACCTGTTCCTCCGTGGGCAGGTGCAGCTGTTTAAGGGGAGAGTCAGAAGCACCCTGTTTGCCCTTGTATCACTTACGCCATGCTGGGCACTCATCACAGAACCGAACACACTTGAAGTGGTCAGAATATGTGTTGAGTAGTAAACTAGTGTCTGAATGCCTGTATTCCATTTTTTTTTAGATTGTATTTATTTATCTGGACTGGATGTGAGTTCAGTGGACTGAGCATCCCGTCTGGGCGAGCCGGTGCTAAGACAGGTGACTTACCAATACTCGATGACCCCCTAACAACAAGTTCCGGAGTCACCGGGGCCTCTCAGCATGTGAATTAATCACTAGCCAAGTGGACTGAGGAACTTGTGGAACATGGTACCCTTTAGGGCTCTTTGGGAATTCTCCAGAATGTAACAGAGGACACTGCAGAATAACTAGAGGAGTCCTTCAGAGTATTGCTTGCTATCCAAAATTAAAATAGACAAAGATGCCTTTTCCTGGCTATTGATCTGGAGATTAGAAATTAGAAACAAGCTGTTCTTCATAGAGTATATCAAATGTAACTTCCATAGGCATGGGTTTTATTTTCCAAATCATATTTTTATGACCCATAAGCAGACTTATTTGTGGTCCCTTTTTAACACACATTTATTCTTGAAAGTAATGTTACTTGGAAGTGTAATTGTAATGAGTTTGGTTACAGTATGCCTCTATCCTTCAAGAAAAGAACATGATTCCCCATAGGGAAATTCGGGTAATCTGCAGACACGGTAATCTTCCCTATACTGAAATGTTAAATACTTGGCTTTCCCCCACGCATGTGCCTTTCTCCGCTCTGCAGCTGCTGTTTCCTGCTCTTTTAATTCGATGCGGAGCGCTTCAGTGACGTTTTCTCTTCTCCTTCTCTTCGACTTCAGGATTAAGTTACAGTCGGAAGGGTTCCTTGGAGACATCTCTTTATTTCCCTCTCCTCATCCTGGTCAATTCATGAGTACTTTTCAATTGGTGTGCCCTTTTCATTGCCTGTTGCTAATATTTCACATATATCTCATTTTAAGGACTACCAGTAGGGACTTACTTAAAATGACAGCAAAGCCCCGTTGAAATGTGTTGATTTTATTGAGTTTTACAGAGGAGTCTGTAGGAAAGGTCATCTGGTTCATGTAAATCATCTGCATCTGATGGCAGAGGATGCTCGCCCTACGGGGTGTTAGATACAAGCCGTTAGTAATCCAGTCCTGGGACAGTACAGAGCACACAAGACCTGAAAAATAGAAAGAAGAAAAAATAGTGGATTCAGATACTGCTTTTTCTCGAACTGGTCTGTCACCCGTGGAAGCACGTCTACACTCCCGTGCCCACGGTTTACAGATGTGGAAACCGAGGCACCCAGTGGTCAGGCACCCAGTGGTCCGACAGCTTGCCCGAGGTCCTCGTTACTGGACAGGCGGGTGTTAGAACCCAGACAGCTAACCCTAGACTCTGTGCTCCCCACAGCTGTGCGGTCCTGACTCAGTACATGACTTGCAGTAATATTCGGCATGGTAATATTTAAATCATGTACCCCCACTTGGATTTTTTAAAAAGATTTTATTTATTTACTTTTAGAGAGGGAGGGGAGGGAGAAAAAGAGAGAAAGAGAAACATCAATGTGCGGTTGCTGGGGGCCGTGGCCTGCAACCCAGGCATGTGCCCTGACTGGGAATCAAACCTGTGACACTGGATTTTATATATATATATAACTATATATTTCACTGGGCTTTGAGCTACCTGGGTTGTCATTTTCCCTGTAAGGCTCGGAAGCCCGACCCCGCTGCTCCGGACCTCGTCTCTCCGCCCAGCTGCTCAGGTTTCTGTCCTGGCCTCCCTCTTTCTTGTCTCCGTGATCACGGTGAGCCCCTCCAGCTCCACACCCTCAGCTCCCTACTCCGTCGGGCCAGCAGATGACAGCAGTGCCTCGTGCACTTAGTGGGAATCTCGGCTGTGTTACTGCCCGGGAAGCAGACGGAGGCCGGCGAGCAGGAAGTAGTCGATAAACTTCAGCCACCATGGTACTTATGTAATCTGACAACCAACTTCCTTGCAAATCGCTGCTTTTTCCCTAAAACGTACTCAGTTACTGTGTCGAGTCCAGGCAAAAGAGCAGTAAACGAAGAAGAACAACCAAATCCCTTGGCTTGCTTCTTCTTATTCGAGTCTCACTGACACACAACATTATCTCCGTTTCCGATGCACAGCGTAGCGATGTGGTGTTTGTGCACCATGCCCAGTGATCCCAGCAATAAGCCGCATTCCCATCTGCCACCGTACAAAGTGAAAATGCTTTTCTTATAAGACTTCTTAAAATCGATTCCCTTAGCAGCTTTCCGACTTGCACTACCGTGTCCCAGGTGGCATGCACAAGGCCTGTGGGCTGAACCCGGCCCTCCGCCTTGTTTTATCCAGCCGGCACCTTGTTTCTACCCGGCGGCAGCGCCGAGCCCTCGCTTCACTGTTAAGGAGCAGTTACACGTACACAGTCCTAAAGACACATCCGGCCTCTGAAGGCAACCGCGAGGCTGGTGTGGCCGCCGGTGACAATGAGTTTGACACCCCTGGTCTGTAGTCACCATGATGTCCACGATATGCCCGTTACTCATTATCGTACGACTAGATGTTTGTCCCTCTTCATCCCCTTCACCCCTCCCTCCTGCCCACAAGCCCCTCCCCACCTCTGGCAGCCAGCAGTCTCTTTTCTGCATCTGTGAGTTTTCCTTTGTCTTGTTTTTCGTTTGCACGTGTAAAATTATATGGCATTTTGCTTTCCCTGACTTATTCCCCTTTGTATAATTCCCACAAGAGTCATGCATGTTGTCACAAATGGGAAAACTGCATTCCTTTTTTATGGTCGAGTAATATTCCATTGTGTATATGGACCACACCTTCTTTATCCATTTACTCATTGATGGACGTTTAGGTTGCTTCCATATCTTGGCTTTTGCAAATAATGCTGCAATGAACATAGGGGTGCATATATCTTTTCAAATTAGTGTTTTCATCTTCTTAGGATAAATACCTAAAAGTGGAAGTTCTGGATCCTATGGTGGTTCTATTTTTAATGCTTTGAGGAAACTCCATACTATTTCCATAGTGACTGTACTAGTTCATACCCCCCCAATAGTGCACTACGGTTCCCTTTCATCCATATTTGTTATTTCTTACCAACAATTGTTTTTTCTTGTCTTTTTAATAATAGCCATTCTGACAGGTGGGGGGTGATATGTCATTGTCCTTTCAGCCCCCATTTCCCTGATGATTTGTGATGGCGAATAGTTTTTCGTGTGTCTGTCGGCCTTCCGTATGTCTTCTTGGGGAAAACGTCTATTCAGATCCTCTGCCCATTTTTTCATAGAACTATTTGTTGTTGTTTTTTTCCTTGTTGAATTGTATCAGTTCTTTATTCATATACTTTGAACATTCATGCCTTACCAGATACGCGCTTTTCAAATCTCTTCTCCAGTTAACTGGGCGGCCTTCTCATTTTGTTGATGGTCCATTGACGGGGCAGCAGCTCTTTACTTTGATGTCGTCACATGGTTTATTGTTGCTTTTGTGGCTCTTGCCATTGGAGGCAGATCCGGGAAATTATCGAGAAGATTGATGTCAGGGAGCTCACTGCCTGTGTTTTCTTCTAGAAATTTTTTGGTTTGGGGTCTTATAGCCAAGTCCCTAATCCGTTTTGAGTTAATTCTGTGTACGATATACAATAGTGGTCCAGTTTTATTGTTTTGTATGTGGTTGTATGTACAGTTTTTCCCAACACCATGTACTGACATTCAGGAAAACAATCTAGAGGTATTTATTGTTTCCAAATTACATAACTTCTATGAGTATTATAATAGTCTGCAGTAGAAACAAATCTGTTACTCAGTAGATGCTGTGGGTAGGGTATGGATGAAATTATGAGCACCAATGAGGTTGGTCAAATCCTGCTTGTGACAGATGCCATGGGTAGATGGCGTGGCCTCATAGCTCTAATGTTGTTATGAAACACTCTTGTGTGTTTGGTCTTCATTAAACATCTCACAAATAATAAGCATTTGAAATAGGCACTATTGGAAAAATATGATTTTAAAAAACCCCTGAGGATACCACCTTACTCTCAGACTGCTTCCTTTCTTGGTGAGAAGTAAGGTGTTCGGATGAAATGGTGCTACAAGGTCAAGACCCCCCTTTCTTAGTAGGGGCAGTAAATAGGGGATGTCATCAGACTGAGCTTGCCACTGCTGCCTCTCCCCTTCCTTCTTGGTTGTCCCCTGCCGTTTTCTCTTGAGCTCTGTATTTTAGCATCTTTAGCATTTTCCCATAAGCTCTTATCAAACGCACATGGCTAGCGTATGACTTAGATCTTCCATCATATTCCTCATCTGTAAATCAGGCTTAAGTATCAAAATGGTATAAATTCTTCACAGCAGCCAAATGGCAGATTACAATCTAATATGTATCTGCATCATTTCATTACACTGATAAGGAAGCCCAGAAGGTGTTGACGCTGGACTCTGGAGCAGCCCCAGCCACACGCAGAACCTGGTTGCTTTAGCAGAGAACCTGGGCCGCTGCTCCAGTTCCCAATGAACCAGTTCGTTCATTTTGCCATTCATTTAGCAAGCACTTACTTTGTGCCTGTCGCTCTTCGAAGGACACAGCGGTGGGTAAACCAAAGTCCTGGTTCTTTTAGAGCTTACATTGTAGAGGGGGTGACATATAATAAAATATCGGCTAATGTTGAAGGCTAGGAAGAAAGAAAGAAATCTGAGGGGATAAAAGTGCTGGGTGTGGTGGGTAGGTTAGAGAGGTCAAAATCTTTGAAGATGCAGCACTCGAGCAGACATCTGCATAAAGTGACAGAGTGATGCATGACTGTCTCTGGAAGAAGAGTCACCAAAAGAACCCACCAAAAGAACACAATGTGTGAAAATGTAGTTCAAAGTTCATGAGAAAGCAGTAATCATTGGATGCATGTTATAACTAAGCCTAATTATTTGACATATAGACTAAATTCTATTAAAAAAATTTTTTTAAGCTTTGGCATTGTTTGAAATTTTCCAAGAATTGGGACAAGAAATGTTAGCCTCAGTATACTCCTTGTTGAATGAGGTCGAGTCTTCAGGTTGCTTCTGGGAAAATGAAATACTATTCCAGTAACCCATTTCACCTTCCCAACAACCTTAGGGTTGAGATGCCAGATTCCCCATGTCACAGACCAGCAGGTCAAGGTCAATGGAAGCTAAGTCACTTTTCCAAAGTCACGAGCCAGGGAGTAGAAAGTCCAACCACACAGAACTTTTGTTGTAAGTGAATTGTCATTGTTTTTCGCTGAGAGCATTCCTGTGCTGTATATCACATTGAATACATGAAAGTAATGAGCCCTGTCCCCTCACCAAATGATGTTTAATCTGTGTGTAGACAAAACTAACATGCCCCCCAAATGCTATAGAAGGAAGTGTGAGATGGTAAACTTTTGCTACATATAGTGAAGAAGTATACAGTTTTAAAAGGGGTGGGGGTACATTCATGTTAACATTAGCTAAATATGGCTTGGGGGTAAAAACGATGAATCTAGCATTCTTTACTTCTCCCACCCCTATTCATAAAAGAGGCAGTTGCAGAAACCGGGATGGTTAGCCTGGAGAAGGGAAGACTCAGGGGGAATTTGATAACTGTCTACAAATATTTGAAGAACTGTCATGTGGAAAAGAAATTAGATTTGTTCTATCTGTCCCTAGAGGTGGAAGTGACAGAAAGAGTTCGCCACAGTGTAAGGAAGGACTTTCAAACCAAACAAGAACCCCAGAGCTCTCAAAACAAGCTTCGGGCTCTTCAGGAGACGGGCCCCTGCCTCCAGGGCAGTGCAGCCTCTTCAGTGACATCTTGGACGTGGGGACTCGAGAAAAAAATGGATGGCTGGATTCCATGAATTTTAAGATCTCTTTGAAGGCTGATACTTTATTATTTCATCAGTGATAAATGAAATTCCTATTACTACTGAACTGCCTATGAAGTTCCTATCTTCATGAAAGGGTGTTTTCTGCCCTTAAAAATTTTTTGGATAGCGTATCAGCAGCTCTGCGTGTTACTTCTGGTGCTTAGTTGATAATAAATAAGCCTCTCAGAATGCACTTTATTTCTTGTTCGCTCTTTCTAGGTCTCCAGCCATACACCAACTACAGCTTCACTCTTACAGCTTGTACATCTGCTGGGTGCACTTCAAGCGAGCCTTTTCTAGGTCAGACTCTGCAGGCAGCACCTCAAGGTAATTACAAAACACCCGTGATTTGGGAGAAGAATTTTCCTGTGGCATTTTGAAGAAAACTCTCTAAACTCTTTTTAACCAACAAGGAAGAAGGCACAAAGTCGATGGGTATGAAATAAAATCGTATTCTAGGTTTCCATCCTTCAGATGTAGTTCAATTGTAAGCCTCCCTAGTTAAAAGTTTGCTTTCAGTTCTTTAAATCTTTTAGATTTAATGGCATATATAAAAGTTGCTATTGTTGTGTACTTGGATATGAAATTCCTCCAAAACTCGAAAGTTAAATACGTCTGGAATGCCTAATGTAATACACAGCAAGCTCACTGCTTACGTGGGCTAAAATATCCACTGCCTTCTAGAACTTACAGTCAAATAGACGTGATAGAATAGGTACCCAAACCCACATGGAGGCAGAGGACCCGAAAGGCGATGTTCAGAAAGGCCAAGCGAACGGAATGCTCGGGCTGGTCCGAGGAGGGAGTGACTACACCCCCTCGTGACTTCCAGAACGATTTCATGGAGCAGTTAGTTGACTTCTGAATTGGAACACAGGGAATGAGGATTTGGACAAATGAATGATGAAAGGAATGTGCAAACACAGCTTGAAGGAATGGAGAGTGGGACCATCACCTTAGCAGGCGCGTTGACAATATCTGTCACATTTTAAATGTTAATTCCCCACGACGCAGTGGTTTTATTTTAGTTATCTATGCCAGAAAATAACATTTCCACAACTCCACAGCGAGGCATGTTCCAGGGAGCACACTGAACCATGCCTTGTTTGTTTAACGGCAAGATGTGGGAAGCCATCTAAATGCCCATGAGTAGGGGAATTACTAAATAAATTCAGGGATATTCACCTTGTGGAGTTTCACTCACCAGTGTAAAAGAAGGAGATGGTCTGTACATATAAAGGGGAAGTTATAGAAGTGTGTCAATATTTGGTATTTTATGTATGAAAAGCACACATAGAAAATATGTATTTCTGTAGATCAATAAATGCATAGAGAAAATTCCAGGAACGTACAAACCCACCTGATAACAATGCTTATTGGGGAGTTGGGAACTGGGCTGGGTGCTGTCATTTACTTGTAGGACAAAGACATGCTCAGAAGCTTCAGCTAATGATCAGCTAATTATTTTGTAGTCTTTACTATTGGCCTGTTTTGCATGTGGGCAAATAGAGGTGTGAGTAAGTTTCTAAACAGAAATTCAATGTTAACTACCATCGTAGTCGAGTCCTGAACCTCTTGTCCATTTCTCTGCAAGTGAAAGGGATTGTTGTGCCTCAGAATATTAGCCCTGAACTTCCTACCAGTAAATGGGGAATAAAATGGAAAATTCCACATAAGGGGCATATGGCTCCTCACCAGGAATTCACTAATGATGTTTTCTATATAAAGAATGCTTCATGTCAAAAAGCTTAGTGTTTCTTTGAAGGGAAGAAACCAGCAGTGGATTTTTTGGAAAGGTAAACTATCAAATGGATACTTTGATGATAATGGATAATTTCTAAAGGACCTACCAGCCACTTTTGGCTGAAACTCAAGCATGATAAAATAACAGGGTCTTTTTGTCCAGTTTGTGGGTGAAATCCATACATTTAAATTCTTAGAAAACATGCGTCTATTTTTCCACAAACCCAACAACATTTCTTGAAAGGGCTCAGATTTCATGACCTAAAAATTACAGCTTTCAACAGCGCAGGGGAGCATGAGATGAGAAATACTATCCTTTATTTCCTTTCTCAGCTTTATGTACCTTTCTTTTAACACAAATAACTATGCACAGGAGTAATAAACAAAGTGGGCTCTCCTCCACTGAAGAAACGTGGATTTAGAGTCCATTTTCGGGCTGCGTAAGTGCCATTTGTGAGTGACGTGTATGTGAAATGAATGCAGTCAGCATGCTTACCTGCAGGGCTGCCAGGTGACAAATCACCAGTGACATCCAGTTCTGTGTTTATACCGTAAACTGGAAGCAAACGTATCATTGTAAGTTAATAACCTGAACACCACTAATTGTAAAATGCCCATTTGAGTGAATGAGACGTAGATTGAGGGTCTGCCCTGTGAGTGTCATAAGTGGGTGTGGGGAGAAATAGAAGAATCCTTTGTTCAGAGCTGCCCTGAGCTAAAAAAGGAGAAGAAAAGGTACCATGGCCTTATGGAGCAGGTGGACATAATTCTCCGCCATAGTACCCTCACAGAAAATCGCGTTCCTCTAGCCAAATAGCGGGATGAGTTTGGATTGTGGCTGTCTTTTCAGAATGGCTGCCATTCCAGCAGGTTCTCATCCGTGGCAGAGTTCGGCCATCCAACACGGCGGGCATGCTTCCCATCAGACTGGTGACGCAGAGGAGAAAATGCAAAGATCAGACCTTCTCAGTTTTGCTCCCGAGCCCTCTCCCCCTCCGTTCTTTTCACTGTTGAGCTTCTTGTAGCTTCTTCCACTGCTCCTTTTGCACACGGCACTCTGCCGTCTCCCGGCAGAGCCGAAGTACTGGCTTTCCTTCCTAACGAAGGCTGAGAACCGCCACGCCGCCGACACTCACGGAGGCTACACTCGTGGGGTTGAGGCCTCTGCTTACATTCGGGTGTTTTGCAACTGTTTCACCCTCAGTATTTCAGACTCGCCACCCACTTCCTGACTCGAGTTTCTCCCTGTCCCCTCTCTCAAGTGCCACCATCTGCTAATCGGCAAGGCCTACAACATGACATACTTAACTCTCCCCTTTTCAGAAGGCCGCAGTATACACTTCTTCATAAAATCTTACTCGTTTTATTTCTTTAGTTTACTTTTATTGTATTTTTCCATTACCGTTTGTCCCCCTTGTATTTTAAAATCTTACTAATTTTAAATGTTAAGGATTTTTTAAAAATGTGTTCTTCCTTCCCATCCCTGCTGCTATTGCCTCAGCTCAGCCCCTAAAACGTCCCTGGGCACTTCTGACTAACTAGCCCCCTGGCTCGAGGCATCACTTTCCTTTTTCTCGTACTCCCGTCCCAGTTCCTTTGCCTCTTCGGCCGGAATAGGTATATCTCACCCTAGTCAACTTCATAAAGTCCTCCTTCCTTCCAGAAATAAAATCTCACACCTTCTTAGTAAAGCAAAACAGACCCCTCGGGTTTTAATTTCGGCCAATCTGCTGAGTCTTTGGGTCTTCCCCACGGACCATTCCAGGCACCAGGCATTCCCAGGTGCTGCCCACCCCACCGTGCTTTCTCGGAGCTCTAGGGCTTTCTGTGGGTCTCTTAGCCCAGGCACTCTTCCCCTGCATCCTCACTCTTCACCCCCACTTTTTCAAAACTGGGGAAATGTTTCCCATGTTGCTCCCTTTGGACATTTTCCCTGTGGCCACTTCCCCTTCTCCTCTACCCCCTGCCCCCACCCCAGCCTGTGTTAGGCACCTTTCCACGAGCTCTGATGACACGTGATGCTTCCTTCCTTCAAAGCATTTAAAATGTATGACACTGGGTCATGCATTTTTTTTCCTCGTTTGCTTTTACCACGATACTTTGGGGTCTTTGAAGGGTAAAGATTGCATCTTTACTACAACACCCACAACGCCCGACACAGAAGATGACAGGATGTTGGGGAGATGCAGAATGAATAAATTAGCAAAGAGTAAATGGTCCGAATGCCCATGCACCCCTGATGTCAGTTAATAGAAAACTGGCCCACTTCACCTTCTTCCAGAAAAAAAAAAAAACAGTCTACAATAAGTGTTGGGGACTTTTCTACTGGAATAAAGATGTGTAGAGACACGAGAGTGGACCATGTTGCATGGCGCTCAAGATAAACTGAAAACACACCCAGTAGACATCTTGCTTCCTTAGTAGCTAGGATGGCAAGAGACCCACCAAGGTTTCCTTCTGGCTTGTCGCTCTTAGATGCTCCATAGCTGACGGACTCCAAGCCATCGGCCTCGTGGCCCCGTTTTCTTCCCTTGAGCTGCCTTAACCCTGCCCTTCCATTATGCAGAATGGGTTTTCTGAGGCCACCTGAGACTCGGGCTCAGGGAGGGGACAGACCCTCCATGTGGGACTCATTCAGACATCTCACCAGAGGCAGTCTTGCTCTGTCAAGGATTCCTTATAGCTGCCGGGATAACGTTGTCTCCATATCATTGTACATGTAAAACACAGCCCCAGATTTTTCATGTTTCTCTGTCTTCTTATAAATCAAACCAATGGGTACAGGGTTATCAACATGGACAGAGCTTTGACCAGCCTGTCCAGATAGGAAACTCAACTTTTACTTAAAACATGAAACAAACCCCAAATGTTGCTCTGTTCATTTCATTGACTCCTCCATATCCATAGGCTGTATTGACAGGCTCAAACTGGAAACTAAGAAATGGCCTTTTTCACATCTTGGTGATTTGTAATACATCCTTCAAGGTGAGAAAGACTTGACCGCAGGAATAAGATTATGAGTGGATCTTTATACTTTCTCTCTTTTTTTAAACCTTTTTTTAGTTTTTTAAGATTTTGTTTATTTATTTTTAGAGAGAGGAGAAGGGAGGGAGAAAGAGAGGGAGAGAAACATTAGTGTGTGGTTGCCTTTCATGTGGCCCCCACTGGGGACCTGGCCTGCAACTGAGGCATGTGCGCTGACTGGGAATCGAACTGGAGACCCTTTGGTTTGCAGCATGCACTCAGTCCACTGAGCTACACCAGCTGGGGGTTGTACTTTCTCTTAAATCAACAGATTAATGTCATGTTAATTCAAGTCTTGAATTAGTTGGTTGAGTCATGTGGCAGCTGTTGACCAAAAAAAAAAAAAAACTCAGAAAAAAAATGTATACAATGATTTGTGGATATGTCTGAGTATCTAACATAGATAACTCAGACATGTTCCAGAAACTTCTAGAACCAATTGAATTACTCTCTTCTCAGGAGCAATTTGTCCCTTAGAAAATCAGTAAGTCTGAGCCATTTTGAAATCAATCTTGATTCTTTCAGTATACTGCTAAATCAAATGAATTGTAATTTCCCAAAAATTTTTCTTTAAAAGTTCCAGGATCTTAAGCTTAATTTTGAGTAAGTTACACAGGAGACGTAAGGGAACCTGATGTGGAAATGAGCTTTAGAAGGCTGGGAAAGAGAGTCACAGTGTCTATGCAGAACGTTCCTGGGTGACAACAGGAAGTGGTGGGATAGAGCTTCCTCGTCACTGCTTCTCCGCCGATGTCTGCACATCCGTGAGAGCACTTGGACGTTTGACCTTGACGGACAGTTACTGGTGTGCGTATTTTGCCCTCCATACAGAATGGCAAACTCCCTGCAAGAACGGGCCACATCTTAGTCGTCTTTGTAATTGCTGGAACTGCCTGGAACGTTTAACAGTAATTTACAGGAAACCTATTTCCAATAAATGCATTCAATCAACATTCATTAGGCATTGTGCTCTCTGTAAAGACTGACGAATTAGACAGGGAAGACCCCAGCCCCAAGGAGATGACTCTGTACTGACGCGGTAGAGAGAAGTAGACCGTGCAGTCATCAGAACTTGGAAACAGTGAGAACGTCAAAGAAAGAAGAGGACTAGGATGTTGGGAATGTTAACAGGGAAGTAGAAACTGGCATACAGTAGAGAGGAACTAGGCTGGGATCACTGTGTAGGGTTAGAGCTAGAGTTAGGCAAGTCAAATAAGACCTCCCTGAAAAGGGCACATTCACATACATTTTTAAGGAACTGTGAAAGTCAAATGCAACATTTGCTCACAGTGTCATGAGCAGAAGTGTTTCAGGAAGAGGGAAGGAAAGGGCAAAAGGCCGGAAGTGGGAAAGAACTTGAACCATTCCGGGGAGAGAAGAGAGTCTGGTGTGGATGGAGGGAACAGTGCCAAGGTCATCAGAGCCAGAAAATGTAGGGCCACACAGGTTATCACAAGGAGTTGAAATCATATAAATAATTTTCAAACGTTGTGTATTTTATAAAGATAGCATTGGCATGCATGTGTGTGTGTGTCTATGCAACCTTCTATAAAGATTGCCAAGAAATGAAGGAGGACAAGATTTAAAACATGGAGACCAGTTTACAGGCTGTGACAGGAGCCCACAAGGGAGGAAAGAGACTGGGGTCAGGAGAGGAGGCAGCAAAGATGCAGAGAACAACATCCAGTCACAGCAGAATCTGCAAGACTTGACGATGGAGGACATTTGGGGGTGAGAGAAGTGGAATCCTCAAGAATGATTTCTTTTTGCCCAATAAAATGGCCAGATGGACAAGATTGGACAATGAACAGATTGTAGGCAGGGAAACCAAGAGATCAGTCTTGGAGGTTTTAAGTTTTCTGTATATAATTAGTCATCCAAATAGAGGCATTAAGTAGACAGATTCATGAGTCAGGAGTTCAGGAGAGAGTTTTAGTCTGGTGATTGGAGTTTGGGAGTGTTCAGAGTAAAGATGATACTGAAAACCACGACTAATTGGAGATCACCTAGGAAGAGGGTTTTGGAGGAGGGGAGAGGAAAGCAGAAGCGAGGGAAGAAAGGAGATAGTCCTGTCCCTGAGGATGACGGCCTTTGAGGTCCAGTAGGGGGAGTGGAGCCAGGGCGTGGGAAGGAATGGTCTAGAAAGGAGGAAAAGAAACAGCACTTGGTGTCAGAGAGGCAAAGAGAAAGTATGTTTTTTTGTGTGTGTGAATTGGAGAATTCAGGCAAATGCTGGTTACATTACTTTCACATATTCCGCGAGGTCTTGATTACATTCAGAGTAACAGCCAGGTGAAGAGGAATTTCCCATCCCTTCCGGTATGACATCCACTTCTTAAAGGCAATTCAAAAATAAAGTAATTAAAGCAATAAAAATAGGTACATGCACCCACGTACGCATTTCACCCCCAAAATAAATAAAATGTCTTTGTGTCACGTGCCGTGAGATTTTTTGATCAACAGATAAAAGGGTCATAGCAGGAGAGGTGACGCTGTGAATTTGGTAAGGCGTTTACTTCACCCTGACACTGCAGCCTCCCTGTGTCATTTCTGCCAGGAGTTTGGGCGACGCCGCGGCACGTCGTCATCAACTCCACCGCCGTGGAACTATACTGGAGTCCGCCGGAGAAGCCCAACGGTCTCATTTCTCAGTATCAGCTGAGTCGCGACGGAACCTCGGTTTTCGTGGGTGGCGGCGAGGAGCGGCGTTTTGCGGATGAAAACCTGGAGTCCAACAGCAGGTAAACTAAGAGCAGTCAGACAGTCGGATTCTTTAGAGTTTTCAGGCGTCCCTCCCACTGAAATGATATTAAATGAATTAGCTAATCTCCCCATTCCTTGGGGAGAAATGATATTAAAATGAATTAGCTCATCTCCCCATTCCTTAGCCATTGAACAGCTAGCTGATGCGGTCACTGATGAGGTCATCTGAAATCCATTTCCGATGTCCCCGACCCACGTGCTGACTCATTACTTTAGTCTTCAAAATACACGGACTTCCTTGAAAATGCAAACAAATGGTCTAGATCAGGGGTGTCAAACTCATTTTCACTGGAGGGCCACATCAGCCTCCCGCTTGCCTTCAAAGGGCCAAATGCAATTTTAGGACTGTGTACATGTAACTACTACCTAACTAGGGGCAAGGAGCTCAGCGCCGCCGCTGAGTAGAAACAAGGTGCCGAGCCAGATAAAACAAGGTGGAGGGCCGGGTTCGGCCCGCGGGCCTTGTGTTTGCCACCTGTGCTCTAGCTGACATGAAAGCATGAAAATTTCTAAGTATATAAAATACACAAAGTATTAAACTTTAAAAAAATCATCATATCTTCAGAAACATGCCTTCCTAAACTAGCATTAAAAGAAATTTAAAGAGTTTTATCTTACATTAGCTACCTTTTTTTCCTGCATAATGTTTCCTCTGCTCGCTGCACTATATATAGACATGGGTCGTTTTAGGGGAAAAAAGTCCCACCTATTTGCAATTCATTCCCATTCATTTCTCAGCAGAGAGAAAATGTATTTTAGATCAACAGATGTTTTATGGCAGAGAATAAAGATCAATTTACTTTTATTGTAGAGAATAGCAGATCAATTGAAAAACATCTCCCTCTAAACATATTTCCCTGAACTCTAACCCATTTAAACATGGGAAGATTAATTTGAATCCTCCACGATGCACCCGCGCACTGCAGGCCTTCCCTGAAAGCTGGAAGAGGAGCAGTGGGTTGCCAGTGGGGAGGGACAGAAATAGTGCTGGTCTGGGGGCCGTGCTGTCCCTTGCTGCACAAACTACCAAGCCTATGGTGCAGTTTCTGAACAGGCAGCAAAGACTTTGCAAGTTGTCACAAATTCAGTACTAAACGATGGGTAGAAAAACAAGTCATCCTTGTTCGGTTTTCCTGTGCATTGCCTTAGAACAATTCTTTTTGTTTTTGTCCAATATAGATACATTTACAAGTTGAAAGCCACCACTGGAGGCGGCAGTAGCTTTAGCGGCGAGTACCTTGTCCAGACCCCACTCCTGACACCGGAAGACATCCAGCCTCCGCTTCCCATCACAGTCGTTGGGCCCGACTCCGTGTTCGTAGCGTGGACGCCACCAGGTGAAGAAATAAAGTGTGTGTGTGTGTGCGTGTGTAAACCATCTTAGAGGAGATTAATTGGAAGTAAGATTGGATATGTGAAGTCAGTAAATCTGAAGGACATAGTCTGTTTCTTGGAAAATATAAACAAAATAAGGCAAACCACAGTTTTGCAGGTGTGCGTGCATAAATATGTATGCATGTATATACACACACATACATGTAGAAAGGTATAGGTGCAGGTAAGTAGACGGAGATATATAGATACACAGGTATATGTCATTCTGTCAAAGAAATACTTTCAGGCACCAAAGCCCAAAATGTCTCCTTAGTCATATCTATCCAAGGTAAGTCATACAGATCTGAATTACCTCGAGCATTCATTTCTACAGGGCTCCCCAGCTTGGACCATTTATAATCCCTTCTGTATTATAGCAGTGAAGGAGGAATTCGGAAAGACAATAACCCACTTCGCCCAGACGCCTTGGGTTGTGGTCAGACATGGTAGCTGAATTCTGTCTCTCCAAGCTGCATAGCCTCCGTTCAGCCACTTAGTCACTAGTGGCATGTTTTGTGGTTTCGTGCATTGAGTGCATTATTACATTTTGATGAAAGCATCATCGTCAGGTAAAAATGCAGTCTACCTGCGTTAACACTGTGGAGTAAGGACTGGAGTGAAATCTGCTTGTTGTAAGAGACACAGGAAGGTTTGTTCCAGTGAAATTTATCATTGATTAAGGTGTCAAATGCACTTAAAAGATAATGTGGTTTCATTTTTAGTATCTAGCCTTAAGATGAAATTGAAACATAAAATTAAAACAAACATCTCTTGTCCCCATCAGAGTAAGTTCAGCGACAGTTCAACACGGAGCTGAAAAAAAACTCATTAACAGCATTTTGGGCATTATTGGATCCATTCCATAAAATAATTAACAAAGATATATTTTTCATTGAATTGAACGGTTATCTCCATCAACACAGGTAATATAGTCATAAAGATAACAGAAAGGCTTAATTAAAAATAAAACTTAAATTCCCATGAACCAACATCCTTCTGATGTCATAATCTAAGATCAAAGACCAAAGGGCCTGTTTTTTTGGTCAGATTCACAGGAGAAAGAGCTTAGAGCTTCATAAGCAAGGAAAATTTTAAGTTGTGCTAGCTATTAAATATAAATGATTTCATTCACCTTTGTTTTAAAACAAATATACAACATATTAAAATTAAACAAAGCCTAAAGGAATAATCAAAAGTCAGCATTTGTCCTAAAGGGCTGTCATCCTTACCTTAGGGGTGGAGGTATTCTTGATTGTGTTCTTCATTCCAAGGAGGGGAATGCAGATCTGACGCTGTGGGAAATAGATACATACGCCTGTAGAGCACTGATTTCTCCTGTCAAGGAGTAGCACTGCTGTCTCCCGACCCTGCAGCGTGTCCCTCCACGGCCCTGTAGTCGTGCTGTGGGGTTCTCGAGCCACGGCGTGAAATGGGGCAGGGCAGAGCCGGCCTGACACCAGGGTCACCCAGCTGACCGGAGGTTTGTCGGGCCGAGACCAGAGTCCTCTCCCAGCAAACTCGGAAAGAACGCTGTGACCGGGAAGTTCCGAGGCCCACCAAATGACCTGTCCTTTTGACATTGTCCCACACACAAATGACCGTGGCTAATCTGAAGGCTCCACGCTTAGTAAGGATCAGAACACCCCTTTCCTCTGGGACAGCCCGAGCAGGGTGAATGTGGGAACCAGGACTCGTGTCCCAGTGCTGCCTCCTGGGAGCCGCTGTACACGAGCCACTATTCTCTGTCTCTGTCTGTGGGCCCCCTCCGTCAAACGGAGAAAATGGCAGTGTCAGCACGCAGGGTTGGTATCAAGTTTGATGGGGTAATGTTTATGATGGGTATTATCTGGTTCATGATATCTATAGACAGTGGTGGCTATTTTCAGATAATTATTTTTGCCTTTAATTACTCAGTTTTTAAAAATGTATTTGCTCCAACATTCTCTGGGTCCCAAGGCCCCACCTTTGTAATCATAAAGCTGCCCACCACGGGACCCGTTTAGACAAGACTTCTTTCACATTTCCCAGCATTTTTGCCATTTTGGGGGTTGAGCTCCACCGCATATATTTATGTTCAATGAAAAGCACTTCCGTTTAGAACAGGATCGTCGTGACATAAAAGACGACTTTTGCTTCTTTAACAGAATCTTAACTCTTGTCCACCTCAAGCTTTTGCAGAAATTGCTCATTCCCGTCCAGCCCACGGGTGTCGTGGGAATGCCGACGCGCTAACTCTGACCACGTAACCAACGGTTAACAAACCTGTGCTCGCCAGACCTGTCAGTCTTTCCGTTTCAGGCGCACAAAACCCATTACAGAAACCCCGTAATATATGGGAAGATTAAAATCTTAAATTACTCTTTTTTTTTCCCCCGGTGCCTACAAGGATTGTGAACTCAGTAAACAGGCAGATGATGTTGACTGGTGTATAATCTACAGCTGATTTTATTGGAAAGCACCTCATGGCGTGTTGTGATTCAGATAATAAAAATAATGTTCTGTCCCTGAATTGTCACACACACACATATATATATGTTTAATATATATATTAAACAGTAGGCAAACCACCTTGCCTTACCTGGAGGTTGTTTATTTGCTCCCAGCCGAGAGGTTTTCAGGTCTGTACCGCTGTCCCCTGCCTTCATGAAACGGTGATGTCACAGGCAGCGGTGAGACACGGGCCCAGCAGCCCACACCTGCGGTTTCGAAACCCGCATGAACCTAAGAACCCCCCACGGGAAGCTTGAGAAAACATGGGTTACCAACCCAGAATTTACTGCACGAGAATCTCTTGGGATGGAATCAAGGAATCAGGCCCTTGTCAAAGGGCCCCCAAGTGTAGGAACTGTGACACCCACCAAGCGGAAGGGGTCAGTTCATTCTCTAAAAACACAAACCAGTGCCCCTGGAATGTCCGGAGTCAAAACAGTGGTGGCATTGACTTCTGCTGTCACATGTATTGCATGGTCAGGATGGACAGAGGGGCCTTACACAAGTAAGTTGCTCAGAGAGCAAATCTATGCAGCTCCTTAGCTACAGAAAAATACCTGGGCACGTAAATGTGTGTTCAGTTTGCAAATTATTATTTCTGTGCTATCTATAAATTAAGCCTTTCTGCGTGTTTATAAATATTACTAGTGAAGGGGGTAAGGACCAGGGACCAAGTGAGAATGTTCAGGGGGAAAATAATTGTGATATCGAATGCAAACCTCATATATATCGATTGACATTACCTGATTACACGTGCCATTCATTAAACTCCTACTGTGTGCCAAACCCTTTGATAAGGGTTTTTCCTGCCTCACCTCAGTTCATTCTTACATATACGCTGGGCGACAAGCAATATCACTGTCACCACATTACGGTAAGGAATCTGACTCTCGAAGAAGTGATAGCATGTACTCAAGGTCACATAGGCCAGCCAGGACTGAGATCCAGGTCTTCCTTCTTTCCTGACTTCGGCTTAATTCCTAAATCCCAACTAAACTTTGTATCTATTGCCTAAAGTCCCCCAGATTTATGAGGAAGCAACTCTGCTTTTTGAGTTAGTAGCCCAGAGGGCTGGGCAACAGAACCGAGGTGCTGGTGAAAACCAAAACGTTGTAGAAGAAATTTTAAATTTTTTTATTTTTATTTTTTTGCTGGACATGTATGACCACAAGAATTGTGAATTCTGAAGGGGAACTAGCCACCTGGCATCAGGTCTGTCCTGGAGTATGACTTCCTCACCTGCCCCTCCAACAGCCCAGGACAAATAGACATGACTTTGCCGAACTCGATTCCAGTGCAGGAAGGTTTCAACGAGGTGGGAGAGGGGAAGACTCATTTCTCAAATATCTTCCCCCGCCAAAAAAAAAAAAAAAAAACACCCAAAGAGATTATTCCAACTATTTTAAAGCATGTTAGACATTCTCTGACCTGTGAGGTGAATCCTGGTTCACTTTGCCTCATTATTACTTGGTAACTGTCAGTAGTAACATTAACAAAACACTGGAAACTCTAGAAAATCAAGATCTCAGCTCACGTGCATATAGTTTGTACTTCCAAATCAAATGGTGTGCAAACACCATTTCCATGTAAAATGTTGACTTAGTTGACGGAAAAACAAAATGCTATGCTTCCGTATTATATTGTTCAGGCACATATAAATAAACTTTGAGTTTTCTGCTGTTTAGAATCATTCAAACACTTGATTTTCTCTAGAAACTCACCCCTCACTCTGCACTACCTCCATGCTACACACACACACACACACACACACACACACACTCGGGTATATATTCCTTCCTTAAAGACAAACAGAACACACACAAACAGTTTTCCAAAGACTAGGTATCATCTTGTGGATGCCGAATTTTCCCGTTTCAGAAAAGGTACTATCAGTTTCCATGTGGCATCCCCCCACTCAGTTTCTGTGTGGACGTGGACAAGTTGCACACGGGTTCTGAACCCTCCGTTTCTCATCTGCGAACGGGGCATGGAATGCCTCCTGTGCACCGTGGTTACGTGAAGTCAGAGAGGCAGCACGGTAGAACATTCAGGGAGCACAGAGTCCATGGGGGACAAAACGATGCAAATCTATCAACAAGGTAGGCCAGGTTAGTTTGTTCCTAAACAACACGTCTGCGCACTCTTACCAGCTCTGAACCTCGGGTCAGGACTTACACGTGGATACGAAAGAGACCAGAGAAGACACGTTCCCTTAGTGGGTGAAACACGACAGCAAATGCAGAAGCGAGCGAGCACTTTGTGGGGCATAAATGGTCTCCTCAGAATAATGCAGATGGGTCTCCCTGCTGTTTGTGAACCTAAACATTCAACATTATTTAAGCTCTGGATGCAATAATGAGCCTTTCTCATTTATCAAGGCGATGCCTGTAGTTTGAACTGTGCTGGCCCTTAATCATGTTCTAATTAACAGTGTCACCGCATCCAACACACGCTCTTTCCCACTAAAGGTGCTGAGTTATGTAGGCTTAATGCATAATAGCGAAACGCCGGTGCCTTTCCTTCCACATTTACCTCTGAGTCCGTTAAAAAAAGGATTGGCATCAATCCTTCTACCGGGAAAATTTCTATTAATATTGCTTAGGTATGCAAATGCTTTTTATTAATCAACTTTCTATGGAAAGGTAGCTAGATCCACAGTAGGATCTGTCTCTAGATACTAGGCAACTGGGGGTCAGTGAGCTCACCGCTTGCAGAATCTGAGGTCAGACACTGCCCACGTGAAGTTGAAACGGGCATGAAGGTTTCTAAGAATTCATGTTGCATGGATTGGGATGAGTCAACATCATCCCAACAGCAACCGTTTCCCTTCCCCACACATGCCATGACCGAGTGGCACACAGTAGTGAGTTTCAGCAGAAACATAAAGCTTTTGTCCCTGACTGATGGTTTATTTGCATTTTTTGATTGCGACATTTAAGTTCCACTCTTAGCACATTCCAATGATAGAATAAAATGTTATCAGCTAGATCTCCACATTATGCATTCGATCCTCAGACCTTATTCATCTCATAACTGAAATACGGCACCCTTGCGTTTATATGTCTTTTATGGAAAAATAATGTCTGTTCAGGTACTTCATCCATTTTTTAAATTGGATTATTTGGGGCCTTTTGTGCTATTGAGTTGTATGACTTCCTTATATATTTTAATATTTAACCCCATGTGGTTTGCATGTATTTTCTCTCCTTTTGCGGTCTGCTTTTTTATTTTTTTGGTGGTTCCCTTTGCTGTGCAGAAGCTCTTTAGTTTGCTGTAGTCACGCTTGCTGACTTTTGCTTGTGTTGCCTTTGCTTTCAGTGTTGAGTAAGTTGATCTTACTTTCCTGAGTTCTACTACGTACCGGGCATTTTTCTAAGACAGTAACACACATCTCAGTTAATGCTCAGTGCGACGTACAGTATGGCCCGTGGCTTTCCCTGTGTTGCTCATGAGAAACTCAGGGTCGGTGTTAGAAGCTCCTTTCTCCAGATTAGTCATCACAGAGGTGTCAGAGCCGAATCACGTTGAGTCTGATTCCAAATTCCGTGGTCAAAACCACTGGGCTGTATTTTTCCCCTACTTTCTATGTAAACAGTGCTTTTCTGCATTCCACTGTAACATAGACCAAAAGCTGAAGGACTTTGCTGCGGATAACAGCGAAAATGAATGAGGGCCAGAGTGATTGGAGGGTAGCCCACCCAGTGACCCAGCAGGGTCACTGTGTTTGTAGCTAGAACCCTGTGGGCTGCAGTTCATGTGCCTTTGGCTAGATTTAGTCACACACTCATTTTTACTAAAATGGAAATGTTTGCCAAGCCCTAGTAGGAGCAAAGCATGATGCTGGGTGCCATGAGAGCTATAAAGAAGAAGGAGGCATTGTCCCTCTCTCAAGAACCCTGCTGTCTAATAGGGTCAAGTGCTTGAAGTCATAACTGTTGTACAAACTATGCACAGATACATGTTCCAGAGGGTTCTGTTTCACTTCCACACCCCTGAAAGGACATAACCAAGATATCCCTACCTATACACAGGAGAATTTAGGCTGATTTGTTAAAAGCGTTACCTTAAACACAACCAATGTTTTGAAGTGAGTGAGGCTATCGCACCGAATTAACAGTTTTCCTCTTAGAGTTGTTCCTGCCCCAGCTCCTAAAAAAAGATTTAACAAAAGGGTTGATTGACTGTCCCATTGTAAAGTATGCACCTGCTGTGAAATGAAACCACCGAGGGGGAAAAAAAAGTTGAATAATTTAACTTTTTTTATTTGTAAAGATAATCAGGGTTTTTCTGATTACATCTTAACTTCATAAATGTTAAATAACCTATCAGCATCTAGTTGTTGTAAATTATGAAAAGGAGCGTTGCAAGGAATATTAACCAACGAAACCCTTGTTCTTTAGTGAACAAGAAAATGCGTTACGGCAGCTTGTCATTGTGTGCCCGGTAAGTTTGACACCAAATAACAAAACTGCCATTTGCACTTAGGGTAAATTGGTTCACTGGAGCTTACACGGCTGCTCTTGGTCTGACATAAATTTATGAACTCGGGAACTAACCAAGTCACGGGGCTCCCCAGCTGGCTTTAGCAAATATGCCCATTTCATTTCATGTCGTTGTCAGAGTACCAGGGGGCTAGGGCGGCTCAGACTCACCGCAGATGGCGCAGGGTCGGCAGGGACACGGGAGCTTTCATGTCACGGTCCTGCAAATTATGACAGGGGAGGGGGCCCTCTTTCCTAAATGCATGTCAGTGTTCGACATGTTCACAGCTTCAAGGAGCAATTTCTGTTTCACCACCTCCCAGGTATAGGTAAAGGACATTTATTTCCCGTGAACCGAGATGTGAAAAATATATTTGCCAGGTTCGTGCTTTGGCCAGGCAAGTTCAAACCCAGATCAAAAGCATGTCTGTATTTGAAAAGTGGTGGAGTGCCCTCCTGTTCCCTGACCCCCTAGGAGTCCTGTCCTTTTCAGCAGAGCACTTTCCTGAAGCAGAGCAGCAGGTGCAGGATGAAGACATACAGTAAAGGCGACCTCAGACAAAGGGAAGGGAAGACCACTCCACGTCACTGCTGAGAATGGGAAGCAGAGCATCTTCCCAGGAGTGCCACTTGATCGTGCCCACGTGCACACAAAAATTAAACTAGATGACAAAACACTGTTACAGAGACGTTTACCTGGATGGACATAGCATTTATTTGGAACTGGAAGAGCAGCTTTTACATGAAAGCTGGGTTCAGAAGTGTTTGACCGCTGTAAACATGGTCATAGTTGTGTGTTTTATTTCGTTCTGTTCCCTCTAATTTGGTTTGGTAGAGATGGCTGTCATTTATAAGCACTTCCTGTGCAGCGGGAATATAGTAAAATGCCGTGCATGGGTCTTCTAATTGCTGTCATCACGGCTCTTTAGGGGTGGCTATCGGTGCCATCCCCACACCTAGGAATGTACTGGTGTTCACAGAGGTGAGGTCATTGACCAGGGGCAGATAAGCTCCGAGGAGGGGTACCATCTGTCTGACTCCATCCAGTGGCTAGTCTCATTGGCATATTTTTCAGAGGTGTGTTTGTCAAACTTTTCTACAAGATCCACCCTAGGGACAGAGGAGACAGAACGAACATTCATTCAACCAACCAGCATTTACTGAGCTGTGACTTGGTGCTACAATCTAGGCATGAACACTACATTGGGTAGGCAATGTAAAAAGTCCCTGACTTTTTGAAGCTGGCATTCTCATTTGATAAAATGAGATCATGTACGCTGCCTTGCATGAAACAGGAATGCAACAAAATGTTTTCGTTTGTGCCATTGCTGAGACCACGCAGAGACTTTCAAACTGGTTTCCTTACCTCCTGTCTCATGTTTTCAACCCAACGTTTGCCTGCCAGCAGGATTATCTTCCTAAAAAGATAGGTTATGCCCTGGCTGGTGTAGCTCAGTGGATTGATCGCGGGCTGCAAACCAAAGCATCGCAGGTTCGATTCCCAGTCAGGGCACATGCCTGGGTTGCGTGCGGGTCAGGTCCCCAGTGGGGGCCACATGAGAAGCAACCACACATTGATGTTTCTCTCTCTCTCTCTCTCTCTCTTTCTCCCTCCCTTCCTGTCTCTAAAAATAAATAAATAAAATATTTTTTAAAAAGATAGGTTATATCATGTTAGCACCTTCAAAATATCCTTGTTATTGATTGTATATAAAGCCCACGTTTCTTAAAGAAATAATCGATCAAGTTTAGACATCGTTTGAGAGAGAAGAAAGCAGGGTGCACTCCAAGAGTCTTACTCTAAGGGTCTTACTCTGTGGCCAGTGGCGTAGGGAAGAAAGCCTAGAAGAACAGGTCTGGGAGGAGGAAACAGAGGAATTCTGTTTTGAGCCTGTTGAGGTCTTTGTGAAGCGGGCTATTAAAATACAACTTGGAAATACAGGAGAAACAGAAAGCTGGAAATCAGAATTTAGGAATCAATGAGAGAATAACAGTGATTTAAGCGATCGGGACAAATGCACAGACGGTCTAACTAGGAGGCTCCACCTTTAAAATAAAAACTTCCCTCCAAGTTCAGCATAATCGAGCACTTTTCCAAGAGAAACATGGGGTCAGCCCTTCTGCTTATGATCCGTGTTTCCTTCAGAGACTCCTTCTTTCCTTCTGACTCACCCAAATCTGTGAGCATCTCTGGTTTGTGTAGCTCTTTTGCCCTATACGTGCTAGGGCTGTGTCTGCAAGAGCAAAACCGCATCGCCTTCCTCTGCCCTCACCTCTCAGGGGTCGAGTCCTGTGCTGTAGATGTCACTGTTTCTGTAGCGGAGTTGAACTGAAGTACTACAAAGGTAGAAAATCAAACCCACAAACGTTAGAAGCATCCAATCAATGAGAGAACTTAGTGGGAAACCTTATTCCATTCTCCATTCAAGGCCCGTTCCTCTCCTCGAACGAGTGTATATGTTCTTCATGACCAAATAAAATGTACAGGCATTTAGTGAAATGAATAGATTATGAAGAGGCTCAGATGACAAGACTTTCATTCTTTAGGAAGCATGGTGGAGAATGACAGTTTCTGAGCCCAGATTTCCTACGGATTTAGACCCATGAGTCTCCCTGACAGAGTGGCCTGTCCTGGCTCAGTAATTAATGTTCTGGGAACCCACTAGGCAGACTAGGATGTGGAGACTTTATGGGCCATTATGTCAAGAATCCATGTCAGACTGGATGCGTACACATTGCCGACAGAAAAATTATTGTCACAAGCAAAACTGGTGGGGTTTTTTTAATATACTTTAAGAGTAAGCAAGCCTAGGAAAAATATATGACACCATTTCTAATTGTCTTGTGTGTTTTAGGAGGTAAAACATGCCTTCGGTTGTATTTGCCCGCAGAGCATACCTTTGAAAAGAACTATCATACTTCATTTTTTAAATGGGCAATGCCCATTTCTTACTTTTGGAATATGCACTTTTTACTTTCAGTTTCATGATGTGAACAATTGCTATATGCAGCACTAATATACCTTTATGTTGCAAAAGTGTAAAGGTATGTTGTTCTTGTAAGACAGACATTTGTTGACCATTCTGTACAGCGTACTCACATGCTCTCTCTCTCTCTCTGTCTGTCTCTCTCAAGGGATCCTTATCCCCCAGATGCCTGTGGAGTTCAATGTCTTACTGAATGCTGGGAGCGAGGCCCCTCTCTCCTTCCCTGCGGGTCACCGTCGGTCTGTCCTGCTGGAGAACTTGACTCCATTCACCCAGTATGAGATCAGGATACAAGCATGTCAAAACGGTGAAAGTCTTTCAGACACTTGTTCTGGCCTTTTGTGTGTTTTTTTAAGTATTTTATTAAAAAAAGAAGAAAAAGGAATAGATTCTCAATTCAAATACGAAGATGAACATTTCATTTCTTATTTGTACTGAACTATTTACCCAGAAAAATCAGAGCCTGGTATTGAGTGCAGCATTATGCATTTCTGCACATTAAATCATGAATATTTAAATATATTAAAATAGTGGTTTTGCAAAGTCTTGTTTTATAAGGCCCTTTAAAAGAAAACCACCTAGACCACAAAGGCATCACTGGTAATGTGAAACAGATTGGGTATAATAGGAAATGTAGTCACCTTGGTTCTATTTAAATTTCATTCAGGAGGAGCTGGTGGAAAAGACATTATTTAGAAGTTGGATTGCACTCAAATGAATCATAGATATTTAAAACTACTTCCCCAACTCCTATCTCAGGTACATAAAGTGTCACCTTGAACCCCGAGGCTTAGACCAGTGGTCAGTGAAATCATTGTCCATCAGGGCATCCTTCAGTGGGAGCCTCACTCGGCCCCTTCATTCCTTCAAATGTTATAAAACACCCAGTTTGCCAAGAGAACAAAATACGTAACTCCTGCTGGTGTGCAGTATTACTTCATCTTAGGTCAGAGAAACGCCCCGATCTCACACTCAGCGTGCAGCTGGAACCGCTGTGCGGCATGGCCCTGAGGGTCGTCTGTAGGCGAACGAGTACTAGTTCCCACACACAGAGCTGGTTAGGACTGGGCGTCAGTGTTCCGTCTGCGTCCTTCCGAAGTTCGGACCCGTTTGCCCACTTCTCCGTACAAACCAGAGCAAGGCTTGGTGGTCTGAAGGGTAGGGGGGTCCCTGAGTCTGCAGTCTCCAGCAGATCAGCGTGGACACGGCTTTACATGAATGTCCTCTTGATTCACATGTCACACCAACTCCTGCCTCGCTCAGTCCCTGAAGCCACACTCTGAAGACCCAGTGTCCGGGCTAACTGTTGGGCTCCTGTGCAGTGAGACACGGTCGTTATTCTTAAATATTGACTGAAAAAAAGATATTAACAGCATTTAAGCTGTTATATAGGTCACATGCTTAAGAAGTTCAAGCACACTATCACGTTGTTGCTGCAATGACTACGATAAACTAGAGAAACCTCACTTCAGACAGGCGTAAGCTTTATTGGTTATGCCTTTATGAAGATATGGTTACTTAACAGATTTTCCAGAAATGATTCTCTATTAACCTTTTCCAGTTCTGTAGAGATTTACAGCACTGGTCTAAAATATGTGTAGAAATGTGTATACGAAAGTTCAGATAAAATGATTTTCATGACAGCTTACCATCCTATATGCGTAGGTCAGTCCCTTCCCTGCTTGAAAAAAAATTACTAAAGGCCTTGATTTTCCTTTTCAAGGGAGCTGCGGGGTCGGCAGGGGGACGTTTGTCAGAACACCGGAAGCGGCCCCCACGGACCTGAGTCCCCCCGCTCTCGAGGCCCTGGGGCCGGCTCACATAGGGGTGACGTGGAAGCCGCCCGGACAGCCCAACGGAGTCATCACCGACTACCTCATTCACAGGTAACGCTGGCTGCTGCCGTGGGGTTTACCGGTGGAAGAATGCGGACTGTTCTAAGAGTGTAGAATCAAATCCATTTTGTCTCCATAAGGGAAAAGACGGGAACTTATGATTTTTGGAGCACCTGCTAGGGACTCAAATTGGTATTGGGAACATTTACAAACATTTACACCTTATCCAAGGTATAAAATCCTCAACCACAATGTACCGTTTTTCCTTGAGCGCCGTTTGAAAGACAGGACCTCAGAGCCGCCTGGGCCTTCCCTTTGCTGAGGCGCTAGTACATCCTAGAAGCTCCCTGGCCTGGAGGAGGTGGTCATTCCAGAGGAGGAGCCGGGTTGGGGACAAGACTTCTCATATTTCCCATTGCCTACCACATGAGTGTGGGAACCAGCTGTTTCTGGTCCTTAAAAGCTGGGGTGTTTCAGCTGCAGAATGTGCAGCTCCGCTCTGCAGTCCCCTCTGTTTCGATGAGTTTCCACTGTGATGGCTGACGGTGTTCATGCAGCTTCTTTTCACTGCGTTGTGCGGAACTGACCCAGCGCACTGACCTAAAACAGAGAAGGGAGGGGGAGAGGGGAAGAAGGAAAAGAGAGTGAGGAGAGGAAGGACGTGGGATGGGCAGAGAAACCGAGGGAAACAGACTAGAGGCATTTTGGCTTGAAGGGTTATTGCGCTCCTTAAAATCATGCCTTCACCCAATCAACATGGACATAGCTTTAAATTCATATTTTCTTTAAACAAACAATGAGGAGGAGGAGGAGAGGAAGGGAGACAGAGAGGGAAGGGTTGAAGAAGAGAAAGAGAATGAGAGACAGACAGACAGGGCAGGGGGTGGGAAGAAGGTAAAGCAGGAACAGTCAAGGGGGCAAAGCACCTGTCACACACACCTCCCCCCCCCCGTCTCTCTCTCCCTCTCTCTCTCTCTCCCTCCCTCTCTCTCTCTGTCTCTCTGTCTCGGTTCAGGTGGCTACAGCAAAAATACCATAACCTGGGTGGCTTATAAACCACAAACATTTAAAATTTCTCCCACTCTGCGGAGTCCAGGTTCCAGGTGCTGGCCAACTCAGTGTCTCACGCGCACCCACTTCTGGTGTATAGTGGGCAGTCACTCCCCGGTGTGCTTCGCCGGTGGAAGCAGCTAGGGGGTTCTGCAGGATCCTTTTTGTAAAAAAAAAAAAAGGCCCCACTCACGAGGGCTCCACTCTCAGGACCTCGTCCCCTCCCGAAGGCTCCGGCTCCCGACACCATCCCATCGGGGTTAGGATAGATCAGGAACTGGGGAGGTGGCCCGGCCAGTTCCCACCATAGTGCTATCTAAGACGGAGAAGACCATGCAAGACAGACACAGCAGGTGCAAGCCCTTTGCAGACGGAAAACCCCGTTCCAAAAGCAGAGCATTTGCATCAGGCACCAGAGGACAACACAGGTTTTCCCAGACGCGCATCCCCACTGCGGCACCCTTTGTCACCCTCTCCGGCACCTTCGCACTTTGCCTCCGGTGGCCCAGCGCCCTGAGCACATCATGAAACTGGGGTCAGGTTCCTCCACAGCTTCAGAGAGTGCAGCGTCTCAGCTCAGAGCAGTCTTCAGTGCCCAGCTAAGGGTCTGTTGGGAAATTATGGAAGGAAAAGCACTGTCCCATTTTTGGTTACGCAGGTGGCAATGCCGAACGTGGGCGAGCCAAATTTCTTCCCAGCAAACCTTAATGTGAAGAATCGTACTTCTGATTCCGTCCACGTGAACGTGTAAAAATGGCTCGTGCGGACTTAGATTTTACGCTGAGCACATCCGTGCGGGCTCTAAAATGCCCATCCTCTTGGAATAGTTTTCTTTCATCTCCTTAATGCTAATTGCATGAGAAAACCACATCCAATTCCTATTCTGAATCGGGGGGGAAATAAAGTATCTGTTATAAACCAGGAGGTGGCTTCACTCTGTTGGTTTTGTAAATAAAGCTCATGATTACGGTGGCCATTCCACGGCAGCGATGGAGAGGGAAAACAGGAAATATAATGCAGAAAGCCCGCTTCAATGAAAAATACTGTAAATTGAATTTGACAGCATTTGATGGCATTTGATTATTCCAGTCACAGCCAAACAATGATATAAAGAGTAATATGAAGCAGAATGTGTTACTGCCTAGCGGACTCAAAAGCAATAAACCTTCCTCCAATGTGACACAATCACTTCACAATCATAATTGTAGCCTGTTTGATACCTCCGAGTACAGGAGAAGGGCACTGACTGACATAGATACATTTTGTTTTTTATTTAAAGTGAAATGAGAATGGCGCACTGGGGCTCCAGATACAATCATTATACTCACCTACATAGGCATGAATCACTTGGCGGTTATTTCGGCTGAAGTTTAAATGGGCTCAGACAACAACAATATCAAATTTTTCTTAGATAGCCGCAAAAAAAAAAAAAAATCAGGAATTTGTAAGGACAGGAATGGAATGTGGGCCGAGAGTTCTTTTTCATTCTGGGACTACGCAGAGCCCTTGCATAGTTACGGCTGCAGCCCGCCGTATTTCTGGGGAGGAGGTGGCATGTAATTTCTGCTCCAGCATTTGCCTCCTGTCTCCCCGATCCCCGCCGAAGGAAGCGCGCTGAGCTCAGGCCCAGGACGGGGTTTGGCCGCTGCAGATATTGTCCTTCAGTTGCGGGAGGCCAGCTCGCCGGTCCCGTTTTGAAAGTGATTGTCACTCTGTTCCCTGTTGTCCCCGCCCCCAAAGGGTTTCTCCTCGGTTATTCCCTTGTGTTGTTCATGCTGCCATCCTACTAAAAAGTGTCTGTCCCAGTAAAGGGGTGGGATGTGTATGACTTAAAAAAAAAGCAAGCCAATAACCCAGTATGGACAAGACTCTCAATGCGATTGCTCCCGTTTCGTTTACCTGCTAATCGATACAGCTGTCCCTCCCTGGTCCAAGGGGAATATGTTTCAAGCCCCCCCTGGTAGATTTGCAAAACCACAGATAGCCCCAAACCCTATAGTTCATCATTTTTTCCTATACACACATATCTGTGATAAAGGTTGATTTATAAATTTGGCACAGGAAGAGATTAGCAACAATAGTAATAAAATAGAACAGTTATAACACTATGCTGTAATAAAAGCTACAGGGTTACGTTCTCTCTCCATCTCCCTGTTAAGATGTCTTACTGTACTGCACTCAGCTTTCTTGCTTAAAGGAGCGCTCCGGGGCCTCTCTCCGGCCGTGTGGGCTGCCAGCATCACGGCTCTTGCGCTTCGGGGCCGTGAGTAAGGGAAAACGAGGGCGACTCGAACACAAGCGCCGCGGACCCCACAACAGTCAATCTGATAAACTAGAAGGCTCCCGAGTGACTCGCGGGCTGGGGTGCAACCCCTGGGCGAAGGGAGGCCCCACACCCAGGGCAGGCCAGGGCGAGACGGCACAGGACTTCACCACACTGCTCCGAGCGGCACACGCTTTACATCTCGGGGGCTGTTGATCTCTGGAATTTTCCGTTTAATATTCTTGGACCGCGCCTGGGGTTGGAAGTGAAACCCCGGAGGACAGGGACTTTCGTAGTTTCTCTGGGCGACTCTGTGGGTGACGTGTGAGTCACGGGAGAGGAGAGTCCCTGTAACTGGGACAACGTTTATGCTGGTGTTCTGCAGCCTGTTCACCGCCAGGGCACAGGCAGGGCCGTCTCGGGCGTCTGCTTTCTCTGCGTGGTATGTGTGCTTTGTGCGGTGAAGGTTCTTCCGCATTCACGCTGCATCTCACATCCGTAACCTCGCAGATGGAAAAAGTCCGTCTACCGAGCCCCACTGCCACCTCCAGAGGGGACCACACCGCCCAGGAGGCCCGGGCAGAGACCGCTGCTGGCCGGGTGCCCAGGAGGGTTCCCCGAGAGGCAGGCGCTGGGAAGCCAAAGCGCTCGTGAGCCTCGCGGTATCGCGGCGGTTGCTTCATTTCCCTGGTCCGGGGCTAGACCCGCGCTACCTCGGAGGCGTGCCTGGAAGCCACCACAGTGTAAACGGGACGGAGTCTTCAGAATCTCGGAAGGTCTTTGACGTTTCTCCCCCTGACACCGGAGCACCGCTCGCTCCATGACGCTGCCTCCTTCGGCCCCCACGGAGCCTTCTTCTGTGAATCCCCGGTGTCTCCCTCTCCTCTACCCTCAGCCCAGCTCAGGGGCTGCATTTACTCCGACGTGCACCGCCGAGGTGGCCTCCCCGCCTGTGACCACCCGCTGTCGAAGGCACTGCGCTGAGTGTGTCTTCCTAAGTACCGCTCTGGAACTTGATCTTGCTGGCAACTCTTTCATATCATGTATTCCACATACCCCGTGGTTTTCAGGTGCATGATTTGATTTACTACTGGAAATTCCTACAGAAATTCTAAGAGAGTGTGCACTCTAAGTTTACTAAGTCCAGCTTACAGAGTGACATAGAAACCAGAGAGCACAGGTGGATGGGCCCCAGGTCACTTAAAAATTAAGTGACGGGCTGGAGCCTACCACCTGTCTCCTCCGACCACAGGGCGGTGCTTCTGGCTATGTGTTCAAATGGGGAGTATTTTTAATATTCTTCTTGAGGTGACAGTGGCAGTTTCATAATCTTAATTTATTATGGGAAATGCATTGAGTTATAGGATTTTACTCTAATTGCTTTTGAAGATCAGCATGGAGAACTGCCAGCAGGGAATGGGGGGTGGGTGGGCTCTTTAAAAGCTTCTACGCAGTAGGGCAAACTAAGTATGAGTAGCTTTTCAAATAAATGGTGCTCCATTGCAATACCCACTTTTGTTTTCCTTGTAGTGCTAAGATTAAATTAACTCTAGTTGGAAAAGTGTATAATTGAAGTAAGCTTAAGCATAGAACAACAATTGGCTATTCAGAGAGATCTTAAAATGGGATTTCCATCAACGTAGACTGTTCAAAAGGAAACACTTCCAGTTGAATGAATACTTAGCCTACATCTTAAATAAATTAGGAATAATTGTGGTCTACTCAACCTCTTTTGTTCAGAGTTTATTCAGACACAAAGATATGCTGTTTTTTAACCCCACAGATGAAATATTTACCTCACCATAACATTAATTTATTAAGTATTCAACAGTGATAGGAAATACTTAACCAGGCTGCATCCTTTCATTGCATTGGTGAATAAAAATTAAAGCTAACAGAATGCTGAATCTCTTATATAATATAGTCTTTTTTACTTTTTTTTATCCTCACCCAAAGGCATGCTCATTGATTTTAGAGAGAGGGGATGGGGGTGGGGAGAGAGAGAAACATCAATGTGAGAGAGAAACATCCATCAGTTGCCTCTCATCGTGCTCCCTGACTGACCAGGGACGGGACCTGCAGCCCAGGCATGTGCCCTGACCAGGAATCGAACCCGTGACCTTTCCATTTACAGGACAACGCTCCAATGAACTGAGCCACACCAGCCGGGACATAGATTTTTTAAAATTCACACTTTCAGGCCATTTTCTTTAACAATGTCAGTTTGGCGGCAACCATGACCGCACCCCAGTGGGGGACTGCGTGAGCGTTTAATAAAGCATTCACTGAATTGCCAGGGGAAGGCTGACATCAGACAGTGGACAGTGTTCTCTCCCGGCGGAAGTCCGTATGTTAGCTTGCTCTATTGTGTTCCCAGCAAACGCCTTTGAAAAAGCTCATTGAGCGGCGATGTTGGCTTGGAGCCTCGTGGTCCTCATTAGAATGGATCCCTCCCAATGACACACCTGGTCCCCGGTATCTGCCGCGCGCACAAAGGCCAAGCCCGGCGAAGCCGCGCTGAGTGCAGAGCCTGGCCCAGGAAGGGCAGCGAGGACAACGAGGTGGGCAGCCGACCGCTAACCGCAGGTCACTGGGAGGCTTCTCAGAGGCCTCTGTAGCCTCCAGCAGGAAGCTTGGCATTGCCCGTCCTCAGGTCACGGTGATTTATCAGCTTGAGGATCATCGAATTCCTAAGGCCAATGACTTTAAATACCCTTCCTTTCTGTGAAAGGTGTCCTGCCGTTGACTTTGTCTTAGTAACCCTTTCTGTTGTGATGGGTAATCTGATATGGCAGGATGCGAACATGTCGGTAGATGAAGGGGATGCTAATTAAAGGTCCCTAAGGTCCTAGAAATCCTGATTTATTCATCCATCTCTTCTCCACGAGAGCACAAACTACAGAAGGGGAGGGTCGTCTGTTGGGTGTATTCCTTTCCAACGCAGATACGCCCCCGATAGGGGAAGAAAGGGCTGATACAGACGAGGTAAACATGCAGAAAAGCCACGAGACTATATGCCCTGCATCTGAAAAAACATTACTGAACACCGCCTGGGCTCCAAAGTGGGGAATACAGAAGTAAACCAACCGCCTGTCCTCAGGAACGCCCCCTGGTGGCCAGGTCTGCATTGTGCTACTACCTCTGGATGAGCAAAGAACTGCCCCAAGTGAAATATCAAATCCTTGGACGTCCCAATGCCTGGTGGTGTCATTTCTCTCACTTTGATGTTTAATGTTCTCTGTGTTGGGCCCCAGAAGAGTGCACATGGGCCCTGGTTTTGATATCAATAAACTGAAAAATGGAGCCAAACATTCCCCTTCTCAGGCAGTCGAAAGAAGTTTTTTGAGCCTGCTCTGCATTTTGACGAGGCTTTGGAGAAGACATCTAAAAGGAATTTGATGTTTGCCCTTTAAAGATCTCTAAAGCAAATTCTTATCGTATGACCCATCATGTTATTTTTCACTAATTTGTATTTTGCTCTATCTCTCTAATCACCATGAGCTCTGTTGGAGAAGGCATTCATCTTTGTACATCTCTGTTCTTGGTACAAGGCCCAGGGTAGAATAAGTGTTCAATAAAAGGTTTGTTGATGAGTATAAAAAAAATAATCGCCCTTACTTTGAAGCATTGTGGCTTAATTCAAGAAGAAATAATTCATCTAAAGAGAAATAAGTGACATGCAGTTAGTGAATTTAAAATACTTTTAAAACATCCTGGCCCTGGCTGGCGTAGCTCCGTGGATTGAGCGCGAGCTGCAAACCAAAGTGTCGCAGGTTCGATTCCCAGTCAAGGCACATGCCTGGGTTGCAGGCCATGACCCCTAGCAACAGCACATTGATGTTTCTCTCTATCTCCCTCCCTTCCCTCTCTATAAACAAACAAATAAATAAATCTTTAAAAAGTCTCAGTTTAAAAAAAAAACATCCTAGAAACAAATATGAGCCAGCATTGTGGTGGTAAAAGTGGGTAAGAACTGTGCACTTCTGTACAGGCTAGAAGGTTCCTCCTTCTGGCCTGGGCTTTTTCACAGGTCATGTGGGTGTCGGAGGAGCAGAGGGTCAGCCTCACGGTGCGAACGCGTACGAGTCTCCACCGTCATTGTCTCTGCGAGTGCCCCACCGGCCAGAGAGAGTCAGAGTGAGTTTAGGAGCAGATTAGCCAGAGACGTGGTACAGGGAGATTTAAACAAGTGGGGACCCTCCCTGCACTCCGTCCACCACTGAGGGGAAGGGACTCCCCATAACATCGGCCCCTGCTAATCGCATGGTATGGTTCCAGCCGTGCAGAAAGGAAGCCCCCCAAATGACCGCGTGTGCACAGGCACACACTCGCACACGTGCACATAGAGGAAGATTGACAGGGAAAGTGCTAACAGTGCTCACATGTGTGCTGCTGGAGTTCTTCATTGTTCATTTTCATTTTAAATGGTACTTTTAATGTTTTACATATTACATGTGTGGTTTTTAAAAGAAAAAAATGTCCAAGTTCATAGAAAAAATGTGATGATGGGTGATGTTTCACTTTTTAAGATTCACCAGATTATTTCTTTATACACACACACACACACACACACACTGCTCACACTCGGTACACTTTTACAGTGCTGTTTGCTCAGGCCGCTGGTGTACCCTTCCATCCGGCCTCCATCATGACACCCGGGAGAGACTGTTGGGAAGCTGAGTTGGTAACAAAATCTTCTCAGAAGCCGTTTCTTACTCTGTCTGCAAACCTGGTCGTGAGGGGCAGCCGTCCCTGAACCCCTTCTCGGTTCCCTTCCAGACGTCCTGCTGGCATGGAAGAGGCGGCCCAGGTGTTCGTCTGGGCGGAAGGAGCCCTTGAGTTTACCGACGCTGGGGGTGCCCTGCGGCCTTTCACGCTCTACGAGTATCGGGTCCGAGCCCAGAACTCCAGGGGCTCGGTGGCGAGCCCGTGGTCCTCGGCACGCACGCTGGAGGCCCCGCCCCAGGATCTGCCCGCACCCTGGGCTCGAGCCACGGGCGCTCACTCGGTGCTGCTGAACTGGACCGAGCCGGGCTCCCCCAATGGCGTCATCTCCCGGTACCACGTGGTCTACCAAGAGAGACCGGAGGACCCGACGCTGAACAGCTCGACCGTGCGTGCCTTCACAGTGATGGTGAGTACTGAGGAAGGGGGACAGACACTTAGGTCATCTGGTCAACAGGCTGACATCCGCTGCTCCTCCGACTTGTCGTTTCTGACTCGGGTTAAATATGTGGAAATTGTTCGCATGTGAAAAGAAGCGATGAAGTCAGGGGAATAGGTTGTTGAACCGAGAAGGGGATGCTGGGAACCAGTTTGCAGACCACAGTTTATTTGCCTGACCTCAAGTAAAGGAGGGACCCTCTCTTCACCTGATTTCTAAATCCATTAAATGGGGATAGTAAAGGTGTGTCTCTATACCTCATGGGGATGAGGCTCCGATAACATTAGAGATTTAATTTTCTTTTTTCTTGTTTTTAAGATTTTATTTATTTTTTAGAGAGGGAAGGGGGGAGAAAGAGAGAGAGAAACATCAATGTGCGGTTGCTGGGGGCCGTGGCCTGCAACCCAGGCATGTGCCCTGACTGGGAATCGAACCTGCGACACTTTGGTTTGCAGCCCGCGCACAATCCACTGAGCTATGCCAGCCAGGGCTTTAATTTTCTTTTTTCTTAAACAGCCAATTATGTATTTATATCTATGCAAGTATATTGATATACATAAATATAAAAAGTATATAGATGAAGGTATCACTTAGATACATATAGATATAGAAATAGATATCTTTAGATATAGATGTGTGCTGTGATGTCGGTTCTTCAAGGAAGAAAATTAAATTTCTAGATATATCTATGTAGATGTATAAATATACCATGGTTTGTCACTGTCCTTATGTTTAATTTTCCCATATGACTAAAAACTAAGCAACGTGTGAATGGAGGTGCGATATTTTTTAAATCGTTATTTCAGAATCAGTACTTTCCTTTTTACTGGACATTTAATTATCTTTATCACAGTCTTTCATGCTACGTCTCCTAAATCCTTCGTCATAAGCATCGGAAGCAGTGTTCCTCAGTGTAGGTGGGTGATCCCCGAGCCAATACATTACCTCTCGCCACATCCTCGGAACGCATGTTCCAAATTTCCACCCTGAGAGCAAAAACTGAAATGCTAAGTGACAGTTGTCTCACTCGGAAACAAGGGCTTTCTGGGGGAGACAGCATAATTTGAATGCATTTCACCAAAGGCACCGATGCTGTAATCATTAAACGTTTGATGTCATAAAGTATGTTTCAGGAGTATGAGCCTAAACGCTACATCTCCCAAAACAGGTCTGTCAGAGTTCCCTCGTGAGAGAGTCTCTAAGCCGCCCCTTTTGAGATGGTTCCATTACACAACACAGGACTCCAAGAGCCTCACGGGCTCAGGAAGGCGTGTGGCCCCCAGCCTCAAGCTCCCCGGGGCTCTTTGTCCTCGGGGCCCCCACACACTTTCTGTCCCGACAGCCCAGTTCACATTGCTAAATCCTTCATCTTCCTGAAGATTAGTCCTTTGCGATCCAAAGAGAAAAGCCAGAGTAATGAAGAACCAGCAATATTTCAGCATACTGTCTTTCAATGTCAAAGTGCATGTGTGTGTGTGTGTGTGTGTGTGTGTGTGTGTTCCAAGTCGCCCCCAAATCTGGATCTCTGACCCTGAAAATCCCGAGAGAAGACTTTGTGGGTTCATCAGGAAAAGTCCCAATTGACCTAAATCTTTGAGCAGGTGAGGACATCTCCCACAGAACCATAGGGCAGCCTCAGCATGCTGGTCACTGGGTCGGTCTCCGTGGCAGGAGGCCCTTTCTGGACCGACACCTGTGAAAGTAATCAGAAACATGATCGTCTGTGATTGTCACCCATTTGTATTATACATTCCCAAGAGAATATGTTCGTTAAAATGTATCTAAAGAAGGAGGTTCTACCACTTAATTCCAATTCCCCCCCTCAGAGGAGGATGTCCCTTTTATCCGAGTCAGACCCCTCCCCCCACCTGAAATCCACCTCTTCCCGTGCAGAGCAGCAGGACTTTCTCGGCTAGTGCAGTGGATCTCCCGGGTCAGGAACAGGTTATCGACGACGCAATCCAATTTGGCAAATAGTCATTGAGTGCTATACTCGATATGTCAATTCTCACTTCTACACTCAAGTGTATTTATGAAGTCTCCCATGAGGCCGGGTCCTCGGGCAGAGCAGAGGCTGGGGGACGGTGAGTCATCGAGTCCGGGGTGCAGATGGCTACCACTGGGCATTTTGGGTTAACTCTCTTTGCCTTAGAGTTCCCAGGGCTCGTGTTTCCGTGAATCCCTTTTAAATCTTTCTCTGGGCGCCTTCCTGGCTCTACTTACTTCCTCTCCTTCCCACACCAGCTAAATGTCTCCCCTGCCTCCTTCCATTTCTGCTGCTGCCCTAGGAAACCTGTCAAGGTCTCATTCTGTAGATGGCTGTGGCTAAAATTCTCCAAAGCAAAGGAACTGCATTTTCAGTTCGTGAGGCACAGAACCCATCCTCACGATGGCCAGGATTACATTCCAGTCCGCAGACTTGCAGGAGTTATCACTGATTCCCCTCATGTAGTCTCATTTACTGGGACTCCATCCCTGCGCAAGGGGCCACCAATGTGTTGCTGGGAGAGAGTGCCACCGCCGGCTGGTCCCAGAGCCCCCCCACAGAGTTGTTTATGGACAGGCGGGTGTTGTATGCGGAGAGAGCCACGTGAAGCAGGTGCAGTGGGTGCACACATGCTCCAAAGGCGCAGCGCGTGGAGAACGGCGGCGGGGCCTCCGCGGGGGAGGCCTGTGCTCTGGCAGGAGCCGCGGCAGCAGAGGCAGCAGGAGAGGAGAACTGGCAAGAGCGTGGGTTTGAATGTGTCACCGGCTTCCCTCCCAACCTCATGAAGCTCCATCTCCTTTTGGGCCTAAGTAGGTCCTTCTAAGTTGCCGGGGGCAGGAGAGAGAGACAGCTAGATGCTTAGGGTCTCTTTGGACCAAGGCCCACCACTACTGAAAGCAAGCTTCAGGTGGAGGTCCTCAAACTCCCCTCCCCGGGAGCTCGGTGACGGACCGCGCGGGGTCAGGAGAGAAGCCGCATTTAGCCCCACTTGGCACGCCCGCCCGAGCTCCGCACGGCACTCGCAGCGAACACTGCTGGCTGGCGAGCCGGCTGCCCCGCTGCCACCGTTCCGAGGGGTTTGCTGCTTCTCCCTGGCACCTGCCACTGTACTGGCAGAAACAACGTGGGATTTAAAGTGGAAGGCGGTTTACCTGTCAGCCTGCGGGCTAAGTGGATCCTGCCTCGGTGCCAGGTTACGAAACATCGAGCCCAGGTCAGGCGTTTGCTCAGTGCCCTGCAAAGTAGATGGTTCTCCGCCCTGGGTGCAGAAACCAAGCCTGCTGCGCTGAGGCGTAAGCAGATTATATGGGTCACTGAACGTTGGCTTCCGACCTGGAAGTAAAATCCAGAGTTGCAAACTCAAGTCTCTAGATCCTGGTGGCCAAACTACCTTGCCTAGTGTCAAGGAGGAGGTATTCAAAATTCCCTCACCGGATCGTCCGTGATTTCTCTACCGTTCAGTAGATATGTTGGGGTGAGGAGCAGAAATGAGATATTTCATCGTTGCCACATTAGGGAGAGTTTGTAAGTAAATTGATAAGTTCATGTTTAATTCCATTTTCATTTTGGCTTAGTATAATGTAAAACATTAGTGCTCTTTACACAGGATCTTAAATTAGTTGGAGCTCTTAACATTTGATGGGTCTTAGTTTTTTCTCCCCAGACCCACTCATAGGGCAACAGAAATGCCCTGGGGGACCTAGCTCTCTAAAAAAAGATTATCTTTCCAAAGTGAAGAAGGAATTGGTAAGAGAAGCAACTACCATGAATTTCTGTATCAGTTCTATTAACTGAGATTTTTCATATTTCATTATATAACCGTGTCATTCATTCTTTTACATAAAAGCTATAAAATATAAGTGGATAAATGTCATACCAAACAATGAATATTTGTTGACACGACCCTTTTTTATTGTAACGATGTATTTGGTTTGACATTAACGTTGCACTTACTAGATTTACATTATCTTTATCCCTTTTTTTATAATAATACCCTGCCAATCACAAATATATCTCAGGGATCTACTTTTAGCTCAGTATTGTTGGGGATTGAGAAAAACTAGATCCACGTAAGTCTTCTTAAATATCATGTAAGTCCTCCTTTGAAAGAGCTTTATCTTCCTCCGACCGCTGTATGCCCACAAGCTCCGCCAGGTGTGTCCCGCCCACTCGCCAGTAAGCTCTAGGGCAGGTCCCAGGGTTTTCCAGTCACTTCCAGTGGCAGCCGCCAGCCCGGCTTTAGTGATCAGGACTCATTTCGGGTGTTTAAAAATATCCACTTGAAAGCCAGACTGGTGTTCATGGATCCACGGTGTGGAAGGCAGGGCATGTTCGTTTTTCTCCCTCTTCTCCTCTTGTGGCTCTCCCCAGGATCCTGGCAGAAAAGAGCAATAGACACAGAGGAGCAGAGCCTCACTCGTTAATGTTGTTCTCACCCATCCATCGCTGCCTCCGGGAGGGCAGGAGCCCCGAGGGCTCTTCTCCGAAAAGTAGACGGGTTCTGTGGGGGTCCCTGGGGGGTGGGGGGGGTGGGGAGTCCGTGCTTCCCGGCCCCTGCAGCCGGCAGTGCACTCCCTGGCTCCCCCCTGCACCCCAGAGGTCCATCCCACAACCCCCTTTAGTCCTGGTCATCCCTCTTCCGAGCAGCAGCCAATAGCAGGTTCCGTCACATTGACAAGGCTCACTCCTTGCTGGGCATCTGGTAGACCTGGGGAAAAACTTGGTCAAGCAGGCGAGGAAAACACAGCCTGTCCAGCAGTCACTCCTGCATGTGACCTGCCCCTTTGGCTAAGACCCAGCCAGCCTCACTCCAGAATTCGTTGGACGAGAAGTGGGCATCTGTTTCTGGTTGGGCCAGATTCCCAAATCCTGGGGTCCCCTAAGAATCTCAGGAGACCCTTCTTCTCCCTAGTGGCTGCGTCAGCATCGCCCTGTGAGTCTTTTTGTCTTGAGTAGAGCAGAGTGCTCATCTCACCGTGCACTCAGACATCCCCGATTCCTTCGTGTTGTCCTCCTGGGCATCCCTCAGAAGCCTTGAGAGAGGAATTGGGGTATCCCCGTTCCCTCCCCACACGGTAAGAAGGTAACCTGAAGAAGCTGCTCTTCCGAATTCCCTTCTTTGACTTATTTTCCATGAACCTGGATCTTCTGTAGGTGGACTTAGGATGATGGAAGGGTGATTCTTTCTGTCCGTTAAGTCCTGCAGAGAAACATCTAGCACTTTCAGTAGAGATACGTGTCACCTATTTTTCTAAGCTATGCTCATTGTTCCCCAGTACATCCCGTGACGTCATGAGATGCCCCGTCATCTTCCCGGTGGCTCATGCCAGGGCATCCGTGAGCCTCCCCTTCCTCACTTCCAAATCCAATCCTTCCCTAAGTCCTATTGATTCTGCTTCTAAGGTATTGATCTTGAGTCCTTCTGCTTATGGGCCACCTTGGGATCTTCATACATGGTGTTCCTTCTGCTCAAGTGATCATGACCTTCCCCTTCAACTGTCCTGTTTCTTAATCATCAGGTCTGAACTAAGATGCTACTTATCTCACAAGGCTGTGGCGAGGACTAAATAACTTAACGTGACTGTCAACGGCAATATAAATAGGCAGTAAAACTTTAGAAGCTTTACTGTTTGGAGTAAAACAGGCTGAAAGAAATGAGCAAATATAGAGAAAGTTTTTGGTTTGTGCAAAGCAACTGTAGGTGCTAATCTGGTCAGGGATGAATGTCTTCTGTTTTATATATTTTAAGCCTTCCTCAACAAGCAACGAAATTCAGAGCTTGCAAATTTAAATGCTTTCTGACATCAGACTGTTAATTTCCAGGTAATATCTCAAAGACTGCATCAGGTTCTATTCGCTTCCCAGGTCTCCTGGAGCAAGCCTGTGCTTTTTGTCTCCCTGCAGCTTAGTTCTGCCCATCTGCCCTTCATCCCACCGCCTGCCCCTCTAGGAGCCCTGCTTGGGCGGTGGCCACTCAGGTGTGGCTGCTGTGACAGTCACAGGACCTTGCCCACTCCCTGAGGTCTGGGATCGTATCAGCAAAACATGAGACCTTTCGATCACCCACGCACACACTCTTCCCGTGTCACACAGATTCCACCAAGATGGCATCTACCAACTTCACTTATGCCCAAGGGCAGACTCTGGGCACAGAGGGGCAGGTGGCGGTGAAAATACCCTCTAACTCAAGTAGGCTGTGTTTGCAGCCTTTAACTGAATCATAAGGAAGCCCCCCAGGACCCCCCCAATCCTCCAGAGCCTTATCAAAAACATACATAGAAGTAAACCGAAAACGAACCAGCCCACAGACTAGCAGGGCCAGGCCATAAATTGAGAATGCGCGCTGCTGAGCGGAGACAGCAGGCTGCACTCGGCAGCGCGAGGGCAGAAGCTCATGTCGCAGGTGGGGAGGACCCTGCCCAGGACGAGATGGCTGCCCGAGCCGTGCCCTGCTCCAGCCAAGGGGGCGTAGCCTCCGCTCCGCACGGGCTCACAGGTGCAGGGGAACCAGACACAGATGACCAATTCTTTTATGGTTCACGGCCGATCAAAGTGAAATTCAGCAGCTGTTCAGGACAAGTGACCGCTGCAACGGCTGCAATATAACCTGCTAAGTAGAGAGGGAATTGCATTAGAGCAAGAGGTTAGCCGTGATTATCGGCAGGTGAGTGCTTTATTGAAGTTGAAAGACCATTAACATTGATAGAGTAATTATTTCAACTTGAAAGTAATTACCTTGATGGGTGATAACTTCTCTAGTGTTCCCAGATTTGATTGGGCCAAACAATTGTGAGCTCCCGAAGCCTGGAAAAATATTACAACAATACTGTGATTTTTAAATTACCGAAACCACTGTTGGAATATTTTAATTATGCTGAACGGTGAAAAGATTTTGCCTCACACCAGCCAGTGACCTCTCATTTAGGGAGAGACATTTGCTTCTTAATCCAAATGCAGTGACCCATACCCAACACCTGTGAATGTGTATGTGATGGGTTTGCAAATGAATCCTTTTATCTCGATATACTTTTTAAGGTGAAACCTCTTGTTAGTGCTGTGGCTGGGTGTTGCTAAGCTCAAACCACAGGCATTGTTGATCATATCTATGGACTGGGAGGCCCTAGAAGAGCAGCTACATCCTGTCTTTGTGACACAGGATTTCAACTTGTAAGAACTAAATATTTCAGTAATAACATCACAAAAATGGAAAATTCTGGATGCCATGTATGGTGGATCTCACTGGTGGAAATAGCTTTCTTGCTTGAAGTCACACAAGTTCTCTACACACCCATCATTGTCAGGGTGTTTCCTGTGTATCCACACTGGCTATCAGCAAACGAAATGAAAGCTGAGATCTGAGGCTACTGCTTCTCTGACATCTCATGCATGTCTGAAAATTGTGCGTTATTCGCAGTTGAGGACCTAGACACACAAAGTCTAGTGTGGCGACCAGGACCAAGACATACTGTGACACTCTTCCATCCATCAGTGTTCACAGAATGCTCTTTTGAGAATCCATTGTGCCCAGAAGCTACAACAGATACAGAGGAAGAAGAAATAGACTCTTCTGAGACTGGTGGTGTTCTCAGAGCAAATAAGGCAGGAGACAGATTGCAATATAATAAGTAATTATTTAGCCATGCATGGGCATTGATTGGGCTCATAAATACTTAAAGGAACCCAAGGAGACCTTAACTCATCCCCCCGATTCCGAACCCAGCACTCATCCTGCAGAACCACCAACCACTGGCTGAGCGAACACAGCATCATGATTCTTAGTCATGCTGTCAGAAAAGATGAATGTGACATCCCCTTCGAGTTCCTGGATGATTCCTTAGACCTTTCTATCATCTTGGCAGGGTCTGATCAGATGATCAGCCAATGAATGACTCTCTTTATGTTGGCACTTCCCGGGAGTTTTTTTCCTGATCAAAATCTCAGACTCTCACGAGGGCAGAACAGGTTTCCACCTGTTGTCCGAGAGCCAGGAAGGAATGTTGTAACAAACAGGTCATGGGTTCCCTCCATCTCCCCAGCTCCGCTCTGAGCTCTTCTCCACAGATAACCTCATTGGGTCTCGCTTGCAGAAGGAATGAGAGGGAAGAAATCCCAGCCAAGCCAAAACAGATTTGCTCCCCGGAAAGCAAAATGACTGGTTTTGAATTCGGGAAAACGGTAAAGAATTGAGATGAAACCAATGGGAAAGTGATAAGAATTGGTGATTTGAATTGTAAATCCTTCCATGAAACTGACCAAGGACTTAAGGAATCGGACCAATCGGGCGTCACATCAGAGTTCTTAGCACACCGCAGGCCCTCCACATGTGTCCTGTACGGTCAGGCTCAAGATTGTCTTAAGGAGCCCGCAGGTACTCTGAATAACTCATTTTTAAACATTTTATATGACACTCGGATTATTAAATATTCACATAAAAAATCAGGGTATTTTAATCCCTTCCAAAAAAAGGTGCATTGTCTACCTCTAAAAGATAATGGCCGTGTCTAGATTGTAAAATTACAGTATATTTTTTAACAGAGGTAAATGTTACTTTTTGACAAGACGCAAGTAGTGAGTTTTATCATATAAGTTCCTATTGGGTGATTATGATCCCGAGTTTTATTTTTGCTAAAGCAATTACTAGTGTCATGGCTGGATACCTGTGCCCATTAGTGGCTGGTTCTGTGTGTGTGTGTGTGTGTGTGTGTGTGTGTGTTTTTTTAAGGATGGTTATTGATCTCTTGCTGAGCTGAGATTCAGGTTTTATGCCAGATAGCTTGATTAATGGGTTGGTTTCTGTAAGTGGACTGAATGGGGATAGAAAGCCTGGGCAGCCTGCTCTGCCAACCCCAAATCCGTCAAGATGCATCGCTCATTATGAAACAGTTATCAAGGATACATGAAAAATTAATTGGGCTCAGTTTGATTCTGAAAAGAATCGGCTTTCTGCTTGGCGGGCCCCCCCGCTCCTACTCTTTCCAGATGTTGTGCGCCGGCCCCTGGAGGAACAGCAGAGGGAGATGTATTAATACATTGTATTGATTAGATCAAGACCCCTGACAGTTATTTGTAGAGATACCATCTGGCTGCTGTTCCAATTCCTTCACCAAAAACAGGACGTGACATGTTATTAATCTCAACTCTCTAAGTATGGACAGTTGCCTTTTCTGCTAAACTGCATTTTACCATTCCGTAGGAGACGGAGGCAGACCTGAAGGGTGCAGAAATTAAGGTTATTACACAAATTGAGCCATATGGTCCAAATATTTCAGCAAGAAAATTGCCCGGCAATAAAAATTGCTCCTGCCTTCCTAATGGTGTAAATTACAGTTTAACCATGGCTCTAATGATGTCCTTCTGCCGCGCTTAACTACTGTTACATGAAGGACATTGTTTTAAAAATATAAAAAACAAGTCAATGCCAGCAGCGTGTTTTACAATCTGTTAGTGTGTCATTAAGAACACTGTCAGAATTACATAAACATAATGGCAGGCAACCCGGCATACAAAAGAACGCGGACGGAAATGGAAAGTGCCTTGAAAACTCTCGTCTGTGTCTCTGGAATGTCAAGAGCACAGTCCCCTCTGGGTGTTTTCCAGGGGGCACGGCCCTGCCCAGACCTTTATTCTAATTCTCCTGTCCCCCTGCGCCCAGGGAGACAGGTTGCCCTAGCTGAGGGGCAGAGCTACCCGATTCTAGGCCGAAAGGTAGAAGTCGAGCCTTTTCACCATTTCTGTTGTTGGCGAAAGGGCTGACTCTCCACCATGGTCTTCCTTAAGAGGGACGAGGTGATACTGAAGTGACAGTTTCCACTCTGTTTCAGAAGAAACCAGTCCGCTGTTTGGAGCCCAGTATTAAGAGGAGGGTTACTCAAAAAAAATCACAGAACTTTTGAACGTGACAGTAAAGACCATTCATATTCTTGGAAGACTGTAACCCTTCACAGGTGTTTCCGCCTATTATATCAAAACACCTTGACCTTGAAAAAAGTAGCCATACAGGTCACAAGAATACGATGTTTTACCTTCTAAAATTGTGCCATCCCGCCGACCTTTCGGCCTTCCAAGATGCTCAAAACACAGTTTACGTTAAAAGTCTGGAGAAAAGTTTATTGGAATTAAATATATATGAAATTTGAAGGAAAATTCCTTTTAATTTCTAGTAAGTTGATCTTCTGTTTAAGTGCTTTTTTATTCTCTATATCCCGAGAGAGGGAAAACCTAGGGTATGGTTTCCATTCTTTCTACTACCCAGGGCTGCCTTCTGTACTATCTGCCTAGAGGAAACAAGACATTATTCATAAAAATCTAGCTATCGATGAAAGCCACAAATTATAGTTCAGTGCAATGAAGTAAGAGGGGCCACTTAGCTTGATGTGATTAATTGTCTGATGCAAACATAAAAAACAGTGTATAAGAGATTCCAAGAATTAAAAGATCACTTATCCTGCAAAGTTCAGAGAAGACTTTGGGATTGCTTTGCCTTAAACAAGGGTGGGGTTCAAACAGAAGGCATGAAGCGAAAACAAAATTATTGCTATTGTTATCATTATTATTCAGTGAAAGAAACAAAAGCTTAGGTTGAAAACGTCCGACGGCACGTCTCTGCTTCAGGAGATAGAGAGGGGGGTATTTTTCCAGTCTGTGACCATTGATTGGGCTGACATTAAAGGTATTTTATTCTCAATAATCCCATCAGGTGCCTAGCAGAGCCAGCCGGTGAGCTGGCTGGCAGCGTGGGTCCGGGGGGCCAGCAAACAGGATCTAGAGATTGGCAAGGCCCCCTTCCGTCCCGTGCCTTGGGGAGGTAGGGCCCGCGATGCCTCCCCAGAGGGGCAGCTCCCCACAGCATACCCGGACCAGGGCGATGACCAGTAAATGGTAGTTAGTATGATCTGAAATAGTATGACGAAGAGAACATCAGTCCATCGAGATATCTTTGTGCTAAGGTGTTGACAGGGTCCTATTGGGAGAGACGAGTCCAGAATTTTTTTTTAAAGATAAAGTTTCCCCTCTCCTCCTTTTCCCTTCCTTCCCTCCAACCCCTTCCCCAAGAACACGTGCTCCCTAACAAATCCCGTTAGTAACAGCGAGGTCCTGTGGCTGCCGACCGTACAGTCCAGGTGGCCTCGTGGGGAAAGCAGAGCGAAGTCAGGCTCTTGTTTGGGGAGCTCGTCTTGAGATAGTCGGCTCCCGTGGAGTATTCCCTGCAGTCCACCTCGCTCAGGCGACACCTCGTGTAGCAGAGGACACCTCAGTAGGCCACCCGGCGATGCCACCGCTGGATTTGTGGCACTGCCCGAGGCCACCTTACCAGCATCCACAAATGGAGCCAAGGCGATAAGGACACACCTCCGGGACCTGCCCCTGTGATGTCACAGGAGCCAACGAAGAGCCGGAGGCGGGAGGGGCCCATCCCTCTGTCTCCGCACGTTGCTCTGTGACTTCTCCCTATGCCACACCTAGGTTGTCATCTTACCTAATCTTGTGTAACTTCTGGTTTACAAGAAACTCAATACGGACCTAAAATTAGCTTTCTAAATAGTGCGGTGCACCTTAAACCATGTCTAATGTTCTTCTTTCGTGGCCTACGACATTCGAGAAATATGATAATTATTAGCGCGTGCGAGGCTGAGCCGAGCCAGGACCTCGGGAGACCCGGTCCACTTGTCCTTTCTGCCCAGAAGAACCTGGCCCATCGTGCCTCGCATGCTCTGGCATCCTTCCCTTCACGGAGTGATAATTATTTATTAGTGGGGTATATGCTTATTACATCCAGAAATTAAAGTTGTTAGGGACCTTGCGCATCCAGGTCCCTGTGGCTGGATGATCACATCTGTTAGAAATAAATCACTTTAAAAAAATTATATTGGTCTCACAGACGGTCAAGAAATGGAGTGAGGGGAGGGAGGGGCGACCACAGCGAGGGAGCTTGGTCTCCAGATCCGGTGCCGTCAGGATGAGTTCAGTCAGGATGCCATCGGTGAGTCCCCTTCACATTCGGACGTCACCTCCGTATTGCTCCTCTTTGAACCCCGGTGGCCAATTAACAGTGTGGCTATTTACTCATCATAAAACAGGCAGGATAAATTGACTGGTTAGATTAGCTAATAGGAATTTTTAGCAAGGAGCAGAATAAAGAACGATGTATGTGGAGGGACCAAAAGGAAAATCTTTGGGGAATTCTAGGAAAAAAACCTGAAGGAGTGTTCCTCTGAAATGTGTCCGGAGTTTCCGTGGGAAGCGAGGAAGCTTCAATGGGGAGATTCCCTTTGACAAGTTTTCTTCCTGCAATATGTTCCCTTTAATTCTCTCACGTGCATTTCCTTGGAGCGTCTTTCTTTTCTAAAGTAGAAAGACAGTTAAATTACTTTCAGCAATGACTAGTTTCATTGGGGTGTTTCGATGCCTCTTTTTGAGAGAAGTAAAGCAATTTGCAGCCTCTCTGGTCATCAGCCCACAACCCAGCAAATAGCAAGCCTGTGACCTTAATCTTGTAAATACTTATCTTTTTTTACTATGAAGAACTTAAGAAAACATTATATAATCATCTATCTATATAATTAAAATTCTGTGAAAATATATGTATTAAACATTATTAGCTTGTGCATTCTAATTTTGTGGCCAAAATTCTGTGAAAATATATGTATTAAACATTATTAGCTTGTGCATTCTAATTCTGTAGTTGTAACGATTTGTTTCTATAAATCATGTTTTTATTATCCCTCTTATTGCAAAACGTACCTCAGAAGTGTAAGCTGGACGACAGTGAGGGTTGGAGGGTTTTTTAACGGATGCAACATGAATTCATCCCCACGACTGAAGAATCTGGAGAAGCTGATAGAGGTCTCCAAAAATAACAACTTCTGAGCTCTCAGCTTCAAAGGTCCCAAAAAAATAGTGTTGATCTTCTTTGTTTGCTAACTTTTGAATGACTAGCAATTCTTGTTCAGAAAATTGAGGGTCTACCTCCGGCAGCATCTGAAAGAAATGGTTCAGTGGGGTACTTTTGAACATTGAAGATCTCATTGTAAAAGTCAACACTTGTTTTGGTACTGAACGTTTCTGAAGGAAATGATTTGTTACAGGGCACGTGGTCTCCAGAATATTTTCACTGGGGAGCCCCTGAGCTAAGGGCTCTGTTCAGAAAGGTCAGACCCCTGTGTTTCCACGAGGAGAGTGCCCCCTGCTGGATGTGTCTCTATACCACATGTCACAGCTAAGACCCAGCAGCCCCCTCTGGGGACCAACCGAATGAGCAGTTAAGATGCATCTCAGCAAAGGGTTTTGGAAACCCCTTGCCTCGTACTGTGCTGGAATGACTGCGAATGTGGAAGTGGCCGTGGTTCCCCCTAGTTTTCTTTTTACCGCTGTATTATAGCACCCTATTGCGGGAGACGTCTGAGCCTTCCCCGTGTCCTTGGACACTGCCCAGATGGCGCCTGCGTGCTCTGGTTGGGACTGGGCGGCACTCGTCTTTCATGCTGTGTAGTCTGCCTGGTTATCAGAGAGACAGGAGACAAGGAAAATTGCCACTTTTCTGCTCCTCTCCATCCATTTCTAGGCACCCACAGAGGACGGGGCGCAACGGTGAAGGCGACAGTCGCTGTGATAACTGAGCTCCGCCTCCCCGCGCCGCAGAGCGCCCCGCGCCCCCGCAGCACCCGCGCCCCCGCAGCATAGCACCCTCGGCAGCAACTGGTTATTTGCGATCCTGTGACTAACAGGGGAGCGACTGGCGGCGGAGACGTTTTATACCTTGCCCAAGCCACCTGTGTGTGCACCTCTCTCCTTCACTCTAATTTTAAGCTTAACAGAGCATTTAAATCCCATCATGCAACCTGAGAAATCGTCAAAAGAACTAATAAATATGGGGAGCAGTGGAACTGGTTGAAATAGCCCGCGTGCACAGGTGTAGCATGCTTTTTGGGACACGCGCATGCCGTAGGCCTCCCGTCTCCAACTCCGTTCTTGAGCGCCATCTGGGCCGTGGCCGCGGGTCCCGTGTTCACCCCGAGTCGTCAGTGCGTTGCGCTGGGAAATCACTCGAAGGGGGTGAGATTTTCTTTTTTTTTTTTCACAAATGATCTGTAAGCATTTATCTTCCAAAGAGTCTTAGTGGACTGTGTCCATGCCAATGACCTGAATGACTTTGTTTTTACTTTAGAACTTCACTTATGACGGAGTAGGGGGTGGGATTTTGTTTTGTTTTGCGGAGGAAAATGGCTGTGCGCTGCGTGCCCCCCGACAGTTGCCTGGCTGGAGGAGGGGCGCGAACACAGGGCAGCCGCCCCCAGGCGGCGGGGTGGAGGGGGGGGGTGCAGCCCTGTGACTAGTAACTGCTGGGTCACACAGCCCGTGGTATGCATGTGTCCTTGCTTATAAACTATAAAATGTGTACTAGTGAAAATTATTTACACTATAAAAGACAAATTTTAAAAGGGATCGATATGGATAAATCACCAATAGGCTATTAGATTAATCATGAGCTACTACTATTATTAGCTAATATCTTAAGATAGGACAATCTTTATTGAAAGATTCATCATTAATAATGCCAATCTATTTCCCAAATAGTCTCTTTGATCATTTCAAATGTTTTGTCACCCTCTGATCAAATATGCCTGGGCTGTTCGTGTTTGTACCTCATCCTGGGGCTGATAAAGGGCTTGCATCACAAGAAGTATCAACCCGGCCACTTCCTTGTTCTTCATGTATGTACTTATGCTCAGTATTATATTTGAATCATGGCTTTCCATTCTTTCTGGAATGTTGAAAGTCACCATGTTTCCACAGATAGTATAATTAGAACTGTTAACACACTTTCCATGGCACCATAAACTGTATTATATATCACTGTCTCCTCCAATTGAAAAACTCCATCCTTCCCTTTCCGAGGACTAACTCAGAACTTAATATATTTATTCTTTCATTCACTCATCCAATCACCATGCACCTAATATATGCCAACTGGGTATACAGCAGTGGGTAAACCTGATGAAAAAGTCCTCCCTTCTTGAAGCTTTTATTCTAGTGGGGAGACAAGGACCATGTATGTGCGAGGGGAGGTATCAGAGGTGCTGTGTCTGCCAGTCTGGGATGTCCCATTGGCCAGTCTTGGGGGAGACTTGCCTGTTGAGACCGGAAGGGTGGTACTTAAGGTGGGAAGGTCAGGGGAGGTCTCATAATCAGGTGACAATGGAGCAGAACTTTGGAGGAGAAAGGAGCAAACCATGCAGTTAACCGGGAGAAGACTGCTAGTTCAGGAACGGAGATGTATTTAGGAGTCTGGGTTCGGTCCCTGAATAGTCCGGTTAGGTTCCAGGACCCGTCCACATGTGTACTGACCTTCAGATTAGGATTCCCAAAGGTCGTGTTCCACCACTGAGACTGCTTTGACAGAGAAGTGCTCCAGTACTTGGGGGATGTAAGGCTCAGCCAGCAGACGAGCTGTGTAACGTAGACATCCCCCAGTTTTTGAGTCTGTTCTTTGGGTCTGTACCTTTCACGCACCGGTAAACAAATCTTCCTCCAGTGCTAGTTCATCCCCTGACATCATTCATTTTTTTTCTTTTATAATCTTCTAAAATACAGGTGGCAGACCCAAGGCCTGCGGGCCGAATTCAGCCCGCCACCTTGTTTTATCCGCCCGGCACCGTGTTTCTACCTGCTGGCAGCACCGAGCTCCTTGCCCCTAGTCAAGGAGGAGTTACATGTACACAGCCCTAACATTACAGTCGGCCCTCGGAAGGCAAGGCCGATGTGGCCCCCGGTGAAAATGAGTCTGACTCCCCTGGATCCAAACTGGCCCCGTATTCCAGGCCAACCAGTGTAGGACTCATTCACTGTGAAACAGAGATGCTTTTCCAATTACTGTGTCCCAGTTCAAGCCCAAGGAGCTCTTGATAAAGTGCCCAGCCTTTCTCTGGATTTTGTCTCGTTTTCCATAACCCCGTTTTCGCAGTCTGTGACCCCACGTTAGAAGTGAATGTAACCACCCCACACATCACGTACACAGTAGTGGGATGAGGGATGAGCGTGAATGAATGTCTGTATGCACAGCACAGCTGAGAAGAGAAACGGGTGTTTATTTCCTAACAGGCCCTTACGTCGGCGATGGTATGTGACTCCCTCTCCTGTCTCTCTAGTGAGTTGGGATTATTTGGCTGATGGGGTCAATGAGACTTCTTCCTGATTGGTCTGAGTTCTCGGTGGCCTTGCCTTCTTGGCCAGCTTGAAGTGACCTTCCATTCCCCTGGCGACACGGGGGAGGGTTTCTGGGCTCTTGCCCGAGCGCCCCCACTTCTCCATTGTAATAGGTGTGAGAGCACCGGCGTCCTCATTGGTCTCATCGGTCACCCCAGCCACGAGTCTGGAGTCTGAGGTGGTGGTGTTGTTTCGTCCTTACCTGGTGGCATGCGGTGATCCCAACCTCAAGGCGGCAGTGTTCTGCTTTCAGTTCGGATGGACCATCATGGAAGCCGTTCTGTGCCAAATCAGCAGCATTCAGAGTCTCATACACAAAGACTCTGCACAGAGTACAGTAGATAAAACTTTAGCCAATCGGTCTGTAGTTCTCCCTGTGTTTGAAAAGATGGCCCTCCTCCCTGCCTTTCTACCCGCTTTCTTCTGGGACCTTGGCCTCAGAGGTGAAGGTCAAGTTGCAAACTGTATGTTTCCTTCTGACTCTAAGATTTTTAGGAGTTTTCCATTTGTTTTAATTGCTTCAATCTCACATTGAATGATACAATGCTGAGCTTCTACCACGTATACCTCTAGTCCATTCCTTCATATTGATACGTAAAGCTCGTCCTTTCCTTGGGGTCTTTTGTAACTGCTGAAGCCCAAAACAACTTTTGAGATGTACGCCTTTTGTGCTGGTTTTCATGTGTTTTTCCAGTGGTTTCATGGATGCGAGTCTCGCATCCTAATGAGTTGCCATTCCTGAAGTCCAGGATGTGCATGCTTCTACTTGTTGACCACTCCTTTTAGTGCCTAGCACCATGCTAGAAAAAAGGAGATGCTAATTAAATATTTGACTGTGGATTTGACCCTCAGACCACAAACCAATCTTAGCATTTTTCTTTGCTGAGTGCTTTAAACCAAGCATAAAAATGAATTCAAACTATCGCCCTCTGAGATCAACAGACGCCGGTGCTTTCTCGGCTGCTTCCAGTGACAAAGAGCTGATTCAGAGCACTTTTCTTGAGTGCCCATGATGACCTTGACACTTTCAGAAAGGTCATCTGGCTTCACCCTCAGAAAAGACTAAAAAAAACATGGATAATTTGCCTAAGTTGTCTCTAAGTGACAGAGACAAAACTTGAACTTGTGTCTTCTGATTCTCATTTGATTGTGTTTTGATTAGAGCATCTGAACTCGGAAAGGTTGCCTCATTCTCCAGACATTAAGTCACAGGGTTTTCTTGCACACAAGACATCGTTATTGCTAACACAAGCCATGGAGAATAATAAATCGTTGACCAACGTTAATAATGCATTCAAAATGCCAAACTCACAGCATGATTTCAGTCCTCAGCGACAAACTTTTTTCCAATTTTGTCCAAATGTCCAATAGAAATGATTATGAAAAATTGAAAACAGTCTTTGATTTACCTAAATGAAAATAAGAACCACAACTTCAAGCTCTCAGGACAAATAAAAGTTGTTTTTAGTTTTAATTAAGTATGCTTAGCTTAAGCACATTTTCTCTTAAGGTGTAATGGCAAAACCGTGATCATCTCTTTTTGTTTATTCATTTAGAATGCAAATAAAAGCAGATAATCAATAGATCATTATCTAAAACTGAAGGATTTACAAGTTAATAAGCTTGAGTCAATAGATATTCCACAGCAAAGTGCCCAGTGCTGAACCCAACATAATTTGCTTCACCCAAAGCTGGTTGACCTCATGCTTTGGTTTAATTCTAATATTAACTGAAACATCCAAAGAAAAAGGGACATTTTTAGTCCTTTTATTAAAATGTTTGTCAAAGCAACAACTCAATATCAACATCTACCTAAACCGCCTGGGTTCGCACTGTTTGGAGCCAGTTAACCCCTGCAGACCCCGAGAAAAGTGAACTGTGGGAGTTCCTCAGAAGTCTGTCTTTGCAATAACTTTCCCCTGAGCCTCAAGTGTCGTCGCTTTTCCGTCCCATAGAGCCCGCTTTTCCCGACTTACAGGCGAACTGTTGAGTTGTGTTTGTCTGAAAAGCAATCCTTCTGTTCCCCCAGAGGTTATCGCTCAGCCCGACTCCCCGTAAAGTGCACACACAGGCGGGCTTAGACAGGGAGCCTCTCCTGGTCCCCGGGTGGGAGGAAGGGAGGGGCTCTGCCTGGCCCCAGACTCACCTGCGCTGGCCACCGGCGTCACAGGCTGGCGATGCTGGTGGGGGTGAGGAGGCAGTTCTGACCCGACACCAAGCGTACCTCCAAGAATAATTTCTTTTGTTTTTTTATCTGGCTAAGATATCTTATTATGAACGAGTGTTAAAATGGGTGTTGCAATGGGTGTTGCATTTTGTTAATTTTAGTAAGATTATGTAAATCAACTTTGCTAAGGGCTCAATTCTACCTCGTCATAATATCTCTTTTAAACATACCGTTGGATGCTATTTGCTTATATTACGACCTTTGCGCCTAATCTCAAGTGATTTTGGACTATACGGCATACCCTTACTGTTCAGTTCTTGTTTAATTGTGATATTATTCAAACATCAGATATTGAGTTTGGTGTCTAGCCCTTTTTCTCTATTTTCTGGAACACTTTGTTATTGGTTACTCACAGAGTTAATTACAAGGAATAACATAAGAACTTCTCGGATAAAACCCTGTCATCTGGGCCTCTTTAAAGGAGGGGCCCAGATTCAGAGCTTTGTTTTATTTTATTTTAAAGTTGATTGAGCTATTACTGAGTGCATTTGTTAATGTGTTCTATTTTTCTAGAATTGCCCATTTTACATTTTTATATTTATTATCATGAAATTGTTCACATGTCTCCAAGGTTACCCTGTGTTTGGTCCAGGGTCCTCACCCCCACCTCTCCCTGGACTCTCTCTAGCTCACTTCTCACACTGTTTTTGGTCTCTCTTGTCTTAGGCTCACAGTCTACACCAGGGGTGTCACACTCACTTTCACTGGGGGCCTCATCAGCCTCGTGGTTGCCTTCAAAGGGATAAATGTAATTTCAACTCCTTAACAGTTAAGGAGGAGTTACATGTACACAGTCCTAAAATTATTTCAGCCCTTTGAAGGCAGCAGTGAGCCTGATGTGGCCCCCGGTGAAAATGAGTTTGACACCCCTGCATCTACACACTCTCCTTCACCCCGCTCCTTTATTTTAAACTCTGTCCGCATTTAGTGACAGCATAAACGTGTTCTGAGCGCTCACTCCATGCCGGGCACCGTCAGACACACTCGGGGTGGAGCAGAGAGTGAAACAGTGACAGGCCCTGCCCTAGCAGAACTTAACGTTCTAGTAAAGAGAGTTATAAATAATGATCCAATAACCAAACGGATTCTGTAATATGTTAGAAGGGAGTGATGAGCACGTTGGAAGAGAAAAGGTAGAGAGAGCAAGCTAAAGGTGTTTCGAAACGAAAGGAGAAAGAGGAGAGTGGGCAGGTTGCAGGTGCAAACAGGAACCGCTCGATGGGAAGACGAGGGAATGTTACCCTTGCAGACTGGTAGCCACAGGGAGCTGCAGGCAGGAAAAGCCGCCAGCCCAGGGCCCTCAGTAAACACTATGTGCTTAATCGAGGGCTGGTTAAATACAAGGCTGTGGCTGGGATGAAAGTCCGTTAAATGTATTTTAGTGCAGTTTTACTAGTATTGCCATCGAACAGATTGTCAGAGTGTGCACATGCTTAATTTGGATAGATCAGAAGTCCTGCCTTTTAATATCGAGTGTGACCCGCCTGCCACATTAACATTTAATTATCCCACATTGCATTTTTCTCTCCTCTTCTCCATTGAAAAGGGAACCATTTTGAAACCACTCTCCTCTGCCCACCCCCAATATTTTTACGGTAGGTTAGGCTCCCCGTTCCTTGTGCCGGGACTCTGTATAGATGAAATGGATCCATCCCGTTGGTGGGCAAGGAAAATGTCTGTGAATTGTCTTCGTTTTGCATTGGCCCCACCCCACTATGAAACGATGGGCTCCAATGAGAAGAGAAAATGTCTCCCCTTTCCACACACTAGTCTCCCTCTATGAACACAGACATGCGTGGGAGTAAAGACACAAACGTGCCCACAGGACACACAGATGAACACTCCACATTGAACATTTGAAGTCTGAAACTTCCAGTTGTTAACAAGAAACGGCCTCTGACCAGCCCATGGTAATTTCTGGAGGGGAGGATAAACTTTTATACTTTATCGAAATCTTTTCCATTCAGCCCTCTAACATTAGTAAGAACCCTGAGCGGGAGATGCTTTCTGTTTGACCATCAGGAGCATCCTCGACCTGTTGCAGCTGCTGGACAGGTGTTTCACCAGCACGCAGGGCGGTGTGATTGCCAAGGGTGCAGGTGGCTCCGCACAAACGTGTCCCCACGGGCAGGATAAGACATAGTCCAGGTACACATGACCCTGATAGAGGGTCAGGACTGAGGACAGGATCACTGGCCTCAATTCAGGTGAGTGTTACAACCCCCACCTCAAATGGTCTCAAAATACAGTTATGTCTAAAGAGTAATTACAAATTGTAAAATCCAGAAAACATTCCACAAAAATGTTTTAAATTAAGAAAATACTCTCCCGTCACCTTCTGTATATATGACAGTCTACAGTTGTTGGCGGAATAACAATCAGACAAAGGGACGAATGAAGTCTTGGTAGATTTGTTTCTCCCCCAGTCACTGAACATGACCAGCACCGTGACAGGGCAAAATTTTAAACTTCCTTCACTGTTCCTTCAAATGGCGTTGTAGAGCTCTTTACACATAATTATTACTTTTTTTTTTGCCTAACGTAACTCACTGTTTTTTAACAAATGTGCTCCAGAACTTCAGGGTAAGGTTCGCAGACCCGTCCACCCCCTTGCCAGCATCCCCGCCCACTGTTGTGCGCGCCCGCTGTGCTGCGGCCGCAGGCACCTCCCGGCTCTCCCTCCTCTCCGCCGCTCCAGCCCCCACACGTTTTCACCCACTCACATTCCACACCTTCTTGACTCATGTCGGATGCCGCCTGCCAGGGACACCCCCCCCCAGCCTCTCCCTTCCCGGTCAGAAGAACCCCCTCAGTAGTTCCCCCACTCAGTTGTAGCACTTACCACGCTTTGGATTGCGTGCATCTGTATTCATGGATTATAATTGGTCTCCATACATTGTTGGCTCCTACACGTCAGGAGCCTGATATCCGTCTTGTGTCTCCCACGGCAACGCCTCAGAATGTTGTACATGGCTGATGCTCAGAAGTGTGTAAAACAGTGAATGGAGCTGTTGGCCAACAATACTGCGTGTTTCCACTGACTGTCATGGCAGCTGTGATGCCCCCTAGCAGTGCCACCGGGCACATACTCAGTTCTCACTCACATGAGACAATCAACCATGCACCTAGTGGGCATTCTTCCTGCCTTCCTTGTATTGGGAGCTGACCTTTAAGTCAGAGCTACTCTGCGCGTGTGCGGGTGCTGTCAGCAAACGCCGCCTTTGACCCTCCAGCAGAAAGCATGGGGGCGTGGCAAAGTGAGTGTGCATGCCGAGTCAGAGCACGCCTCCTGACGGTGCTCACACTTTGCAAACTTTGCAAGCTGGGACGTCTCATGCTTAGATGACCATGGATACGTGTTCCAGGTTGATATTTGGCTGTGAGTAATAAAGGGATCGTTCCATATTAAGACTGATTTGATTGTTACAGACCAAGTACGAGATACACGTATGTCGACCAGCCTTTGGGGAACTCACGCATTAACATTATAAACAGTAAGAAGGATAGCCCTGCCGCACCTATGCCTCAGATTCTCTAGCTGTCACGGAATCAGTAGAAATATTTTATGTCGACTCGTCAGTATTAAAATGTCTGTCAGTCACGGAGGTGAGTGGTGCACTCTGTCCGGAGCCAGGATTTTAGGTCATGGTAGAGACCTTTTCCCACTTCTCGGGTTTTATCTGTAACCAAAACCAGCAACCTGTCTATAACCACCCTGTTATTTTATAATGACAAGGTAAACTATACCTTATGCTAAAACCAAGGAGCAGCATCTGGGGGTTCTGCTAAAGAAGACAGAAGCCGACACATTGAAACCTCACTTCCCCTGGAGCCCCCTTCTGTGCCGTAAAGCAGGTACCAGTGTGACGTGCTCTCTGGGTCTGGGCATTCACAGAAACTACAGAGGCAGAGGAATCCTGCCACCAGGGCAGGATTCATAAGCCTAAAGTCAGCCACTTCCAAGTGATAAGGGACAGAGAGAGAAGCAACCCCATCAAGCCGATGGTCAATGCGGTTGCTGATGACCGGGAAGATGAACGCTTCTCAAGGGTAATAAGCACGCCTAATACTCTGCGGATGAGCACATCAGGGCCTCGACATCACTGTTGGGGTTCAGAGTAGGAGAGGGGTGGGGGGGGAGGAAGATTCCTGAGGGCCAAGGTAAGCGGGTTCAGTGAAAATGCACCACAGAGACCAGAGGGGAAGCTCTGGAAACTGCTGGATCATCAGATCAATAGACCCAGAGATGACGAAGTCAGGTTGCTTTATGCAGTTTAAACATTTGTGCAGAGAGTCTCCCCACGCAGCCTTTTATTGACAGCTACAGATCAATGGTAATTTTTGATCATTTTCAACCTACATAAACCTATTGACCCCACGGCCACCTCTGGGGCACTTGGAGTCGTCAAAAATAATCAGAGGAGATGGTGTAAAATTGTCAGACTGCTGAAGACTCCAGGTAGTTTTGCGTGCCCCCAGGAGCAGAGACGAGAGGTTAAAACGCAGCTCAAATTGCCAGCAGAACCTCCCCGGCAGCCTGTTCTAGAGAATTTTCCTTGTCTGTGTGTCTCAGAAAAGGGTGCACTGATGTGTATCCAGACCCTGACCGTTGTGCATAGTAGTTAAAAAAGGAAGAAAGAGCCGAGTCTCATTGGAAATATTAGGTTGCGGAGAAAGGATTATTTCTGTTTTCCTTTGATGAGTCATTCTTTTCATCTGCTGCCTAACAAAAGTAGTTCATGTACTTCTCGAATACAGAATATAAATATTACGTGGGTGTGGGCATTAAGAGAAGCCCAGAGGTCAGGGATAGCGGAGAGAGCGAGAGAGATTGGTGGATTGGAGAGAGAGAGATCTGTATCTACCAAAAGGATCAGTCGGTGGAAGAGTAAGGGGGTGGAGTGAACAAAATGATGACCAAGAAAAGAAAGAGGTGAGCATATCGAATTAAGACGGTCTCCATAGGGGAAGACAGAAAGTGGGGAACAGAAGAGAGAAAAGAAGTAAATGATTTCAATGATGAGGTTTAAAGTCAGACAGAACACTACGTTTCCAAAGGGAGGAATTCAATCCAGAACATTAAAGACGGTCAGTGCTCAAGTGAATCTTCTGAATGTAAAGAAAAGAACACACAACTGAGAAAGCAAGACGCGACCCAGTCCACGGAATGAGCTGTGCCCATGTTTTATGGCGGGATTCTCACCCAGCAAACTTTGGTGTTGGAAATCTACTCAGGAGAAAATAATATAAATTGTTTCCTAAAATGTCAAAGAATAAATTGGTAAGGGTTGTTTTGCCATTTTAAAAATTTCTCCATTTAATTTTCATATGGCCTTTACTAAACATGGACAAAAAGCAAGGCTATTAATGAGATTCATTTAAGGTGTGTGTGTTAGTTCTTCAGAAACAACAAATTAACTTAATATGGGAACTTGTCCTCAGTATAAATGTATGATATAAAAATTCTCCTTAACATTTCCAACATGTGATTGTTCCCATGTATTTTTTTTAATAAGAAGTAGACCAAATCAAGCAAAACAGCTGTTATAATCACCTTTTGTAGGAGCAGACCTCTAAACACTTCTGTGCCCGGCAGGGGTGAACTTCAACTTGAGATTGGGTGGCCTTCTTTCCACATTAGGCAGTGAAGGTTTTGAGGCCAGGGCATCTGGAATACCTCTGCTTTCAAGGACCTAAACTATAAATGTGCATTCAAAGAAGCTATAATGAAATCAGTTGTGTTATTTTTGTAATGGTTGCCCGGCCTGCACCGGGGGACCAAATGCCGGTGGGTAGTCATTAACGGCTCGGGCCACCAGAAGTGTTTGCTCGTATTGCCATCTAGGGGCTGGATGGAGCTCTCGGCTCTGAAATAAACGGTAATTGAGCAGGTGCTGCTATTGACAATGTACATATGTTTTTGCTTTATAACCCACATGCTTTTCATGTTTCTTATGACAAAAGCCATCTCTAAATGTCCCCAACAGTCTACCTGCTTTAGAGATAATCTGTTAGAGGTGATTACTATTTGCTTTGTGCCTTATGCCTCTTTTGGCATCTATTGCGGAATACTCCGAACAAAGAATTTTTCTTTTTTGCATTATTAATCTTGTCCGTGTTTGCCCTATTTCCACAGAAAGGGAATCATTTATCAGGAAAGAGTGTTTGTAACCGGGACTTGTAGCATCTTCAGATTTAATATTCATTGTGGTCATTCGAGTTCTGTGTGGTATTTATCTAAAGGACCAATCCAATGTTGTGGAGAAACAAGTTTTAATTATTTATGATCAAACTTTTAATATTTTAAAAAAGAGAAATTAGTATTTCTGTAAAATTTGTTTCAGAGTCTGGTCACTTAGCAAATGTTTAAATATTAAACGACTTCAGGAAGTTAGTATGTAACATAATGGCACTTATTGAAACAGGAAAATTGACTTTTCTAGTTTCTAATAAGTAAAGGAAATTATATTCTATGTTTGTGTTTAATGCATAATAAGAAACATTAACATAGTTGAAACTTAAAGGATGTGAGGAAACAATGTCAAAGATTATTTCTACTGTAGGTTTTGGGGGTTTTTTCAAACTATTTTTTGGGGGGTGGTTCAGTTTGATTTTGGTACCTCATTTTAATTTTATTCAAAATGAAATTTGGATGCCTCCACATTAAGGAGAATTTCCACACACCTAACTTTGGTACTCTTGGGTACCTACTCTCAGAAATAACCTCTTCACCTCCTTGTCCTCCTCCACACCCACCAGGAAAAGAGGACAATTGTCACATTTAAATATCTAATCAACCTCACACTCCATTAAGTATAAATATCCTACTAAAGCAGTCAGAACTTCCCCAGGGCTCACCACATCCATGCATATGGCGCGCAACAGAAAGTATCTGTGTGTGTGTGTGTGTGTGTGTGTGTGTGTGTGGCCCTGTACCCACATTACTGGTCCACTTGCAGACATAATTCCCATCTATAAACACACATATCTATCCTGGCCAGATGTAGAAAGAGCACCCCAGGCTCTTGTAAAACATTAAGATTCTTAGCTCCAGTTAAGTTATGCAAAATATGTTCAATGTTGCTCTCCGAGCAGAAAAGAATAATAATTCCTCCATTCTGTCTTTTTTTTTCTTTTATATCAACAAAGATCACATTCTCAAAGCCTCACTAACAATTACTTTTAGTAAGTTTTATAGTTTCAGTTATGGTGCTGTTAACAAATGACAGTATTTTCACATTTGTATTAGTAGGAGACTTCTCTAAGGGTGTCTCTGCATTTAATAGTCCAGCTGGCCTGTTGTTGTTCTCTTGTATCTGTAAGATATAAATACGCACCAAAAGAATGAGAGAGGGAGGTGAGGGAGACGGGGGTGTCTCCCATACAGACAAATAGCGTGGGGAATTGAAGAGAATCAAAATCGTTCAGGCTAAGTCTCCACTGATTCCCTTGGGAGCTGGGTGGTCTCTGAGGCATCGCAGAACTTTTCAGGTAATACGAGGTCTGTCCAAAAAAAGTCCAGCCATTGTTAATACAACAAGAACCATTTGTGTGATATCTCTGTAACCTGGCTGCCAAGGAGAGGGGACTGGAATGCACGTGCATGGACAGTGAGGACAGTAGATGCCCTTGAGTGAGCATGTGTCCTGTGTGGCCATTGCATGCAAAATGAGCTAGTAGAGCAACAAATCTGCATCAGAGTTTGTGTTAAGCTTGAACATTCCTCTGCGGAAACTACTAGGATGATTCAGGAGGCTGCAGCGTGGGCAACTGGTGACTGGCAGCTTCATCACCACAACACACCCACTCATGCATCATGTCTCATGCAGAAATTTTTGGCAAAACATCAATTCATCCAGGTGACTCAGCCTCCCTACAGCCTAGATTTGATGACCTGGCTTTTCCCACATCCAAAATCACCTTTGAAAGGGGAAGAGACTTCAGACTGCTGAAGGATTCAGGAAAATATGATGGGGTAGCTGATGATGACTGGGAGAACTGTGTGAGGTCCCGAGGGGGCTTGGAAGGGGACTGAGGCGTCATTGTCCTATGTATGATATTTAACATACCTTGTATCTTCTTCAGTAAATGCCTCTATTTTTCATGTCACATGGCTGGATACCTTCTGGACAGACTTTGTGTATAGCAACTTTTGGGCTACGGGCTCTGAAAAGGCAAGGCTCCCTTCTGATCCATGCTTGGCATGTGTCTGAAATCACACAAACAGGGTGTCAAGAACAAGGGGAGAAAAAAACACATTGTTTTCTTAACAATTCAAAACTCCGCTGCAATAGTTGTGCCGCCGTTACCGATGGGTTTTAGGGCGGCACAACTTTCCGGCACTTGTTAGCTGTTTCCCAAAGGAAACCAACCTGTCCCTTCTCCTCTAGGGAACAAGCCATGAGGCCCACCTGTTTGGGTTAGAGCCCTTCACGACGTACCACGTTGGCGTGGTGGCCGCCAACCAGGCCGGGGAAGTTTCGAGCCCCTGGACTGCGGTTCAGACGCTGGAATCTTCCCCCAGTGGACTGAGCAACTTCACCGTCGAACAGAGAGAGAACGGCCGGGCCTTGTTACTTCGGTGGCCGGAGCCTGTGAGGACCAACGGTGTGATTAAGGTAACCTCCCCAAACACGGAATCACGTTCGCTATCCTCTGGATACACAGAGGGGCCCTGATGTGCCCCCGGGTCACAGTGGGGAAACTCCCTTCGCAGTCGGTGTGATTCTGCTTGGTAGCTTCTCTGGGCGCTGAAGCACAGAGCAGAGAGAAGCAGCTCACACGTGTTACACCTCGTACGAACCCGGCCCTGTTCCGAGCTCTCCCTGGAGCGTCTCATTCGATCATCCCACCAGCCCTACTGGGTGGGCACCCCCGAACCCCCTGAGACCTGCAGGGACTGTGTAACCGCCCAAGCCCTCCCTGCAGATGATCGAACCGGGATCTGAAGCCAGGACGTCCCACCAGAACTGAACTCTGAGTGACCGTGTTCTGAACTGGCTCCTCAGTTATCCTGTGGTGTGTTTTGCTTGGCCTTAAACAGAGCTTGCCCAGCGGAAGACAGGAAGTCCCCCTAACATGCCCGCTACCTCCGCCCTCCGTAAGTGGCCACAAGGAGCAGTCTTGTAATGTCACACCTGTGTCGCCTGCCCGTGGGCCCAAAGGAGGTTGACCATCATCACCCATGTGGACGCTGCCCCTCCTCTCCCTTTCCCATGTTCTTCCCCAGGCAGAGTGATGGCAGCCTGCCTGTCACTCTGTCACTGCCTCTGCCCTAGCCCCCTCCGGCCCAGGACTGCCACTCACGCCCTCACCCTTCCTTCTGCGGGTCAGGACCGTGGAGCTCCCCAGCCTGCAGCCGCTGTAGCCACTCTGTCCCCCCTCACCTCTCCGCTCAAGGTGGCAAAGATGCCCCCTTTCAGTCCACAGAGAACAGTTAAGACTAAGCTGTGACTTTGCATAAATCTTCCCTGACAACCCTGTGAGTGGGAGGACGGCAGGAAATCACCTACAGCAACAACTTAGATCTGTCACCAGGGCTCCCAGGCCCAGGGCCACCCTCCTGGGCCTCCCTGCGGGGACCTCCCAGCTGAGCGCAATGGCCGCCTTCCTGCCAAGCCCCAGGCCTGCTACGCGTGGCAGAAGCAAGCCATGTTCTTCCAGCCTGCCTTCCAGCGTGGGACAGAGCCAGACGCTCCCTACTGTGGGCAGGAGGCTGGAGCCTTAGCATCCATGGCCTTACAATCCAGCCCCACCCCTGAGGGCCCCACCAGGGAACAGAGGTTCTTCCCGCACACCCATCATCAGCACATCCGTCCTTGTGAGTGTTCCCTCCCTGTCCCTGAGTCAGCCTCCTCCTGGCATGCCAGACAATAGCGATGATATCCTAGCACCTTAATTTCCATTTCGCCAAATATTTATTGCATTTTTATTAAGTGCCAGGCATTTATTCAGGAGTGAATAAGATAAGCAAGTTCCCTGCTGCCGTAGACCTTGTCTGGGTGTGTACATAAATGTGGGGGTACATACCAAAAAGCAGGAAGCTAATATACAAATAAACAAACGAATTTCCACGTGATGAATGCTCTGAAGAAAATTAAACAGACTAACGCAATGATGCCAGCTCAGGGTACTTTAGAATGAATGATCGTTCGAATTGAGCTGACACTTGAGCCGAGTCCTGAATGACAAGACGGAGTCAGTCATGTGAAGATACGGGAGCACAACGCTCCAGACAAAGTGAGCAGCGACTGCAGGGCCCGGAGCCAACAGTGAACGTGGAGTGTTCGCATAGAGGGCAGGAAGCCAGCGTGGCTGGGGCACTGGGGGAGAGCCCGTGGCACCGGGAGAGCTGGGCTTGGCGGGAGACGGGAGGTGCATTGTGTCCATCCTTGCGGGCTGCGCGATAAGGAGTTTGGAATCGACTCTGTGTGTGATGAAGAATTGCTAGAGGGTTTAGGCAGAGGAACAGCAGACTCAAATTTACATTTTTCAAAATCTCTCTGGCTGCCGTGTAGAACATGGACTACAGGGAGACCAGTAGAGTCTGGAAGCTATTAAAGAATTCAGGGTAGAGTTGAGTGTGGCATGAAGCAGAGTGGGAGTTGTGAAGGTTGAGAAATGTGGGTGGATTGGAGGTCTATTCAGAAGGTAGAGATGACAAGATGCGTTAATGAACTGGGTGTGAAATAGGAAGTCAAAGTGGTGCTTCAGAATGTCTTCTGGATCATGGCCTCGAGTCACTCGCCTGGGAAGGTCAGGTTGGAAGATGTCCAGATTTGAGGGGGCGAGTAGACCGTTGGCGGTACAAGTCTAGGACTCTCTCAAGAGTTCTTCACTGAGATTGATACCTTGGGAATTTATTAGCAGACGGGCGGTGTTTAAAGGCATGAGCCTGGGGGAGCTCGGGGGTGGGGAGAAGATAACCAGAGATGATGAGATTTGGGGGTCAAGAGGAGGACGAGTAGTCAGCAAAGGAGACTGAGAACAGGCAAGCAAGGTAGAAGGGAAAGGGGATGAGTGGGTTGTCCCAAAAGTGAAGAGAAACGTGACAAAGGCTCTGAGAGATCCAGTGAAATGAGGGCAGAGACGTGACCTTGGATTTGGAGATGAGGGTGTCATCAGGACCTGACAGAAGACGGAGCGAAGAGGTGGGAGACCTGGTGGGGATGGCTGGGGAGAGGACGGCAAGCCAGGGAGTGTGGACAGTGACTCTGGGAAGAATGACAGATGAAAACAACAGCAGAGAAACGGGGTGATGTCTGGGGGGCTGTGGTGTTAGGAATTTTATTTAAAAAGCAATGGAAGATATGAGAGTGCACTGAAACCCGTATGGAAATGACCCAGTAGAGGGAAAGAAACTGGTGAGACGAGAGACGATGAGAATGATTACGGGGTGAAGTCTGTTGGAAGCAGGGGTGGGATCCAGAGCTCAGGTGGCCTCACGAGGGGCAGAGAGTCCTCCTCTGTAGCGGAAGGGAGGGAGGGAGGGAGGGAGGGAGGGAAATTGTGTAACTCCAGGGTCACATGGACGCGGAGCTGATAGCATTCCATGTGAGAACACATCTTCGAAACAGCTTCTTTCTTCCCAGTCCCACGTGTGGTGACGTACACACCCACCTGTGACGAAGGGAAGGGGGTGTTGGTGGTTAGCGGGGAGAGAAGGAGGTAGGAAACCATCCCTTTGGAAAACGAGAGAGCAAATAAGGGAGAATAGAATAGGATGACCCATTGGCAATCGCCTCGTTAAAATTTATGGTAAGACATGTAAAGTGAGGCCAGTCAGCCTACTTGGGTGTTTCTCCACCAAACCTAGTTAGGAGCTTGGGTGCAGTGAGAAGACTGAATTTAACACGAGCTAGAGATTTTCCAGGTGGACCTGCAGGGACCAGGGAGTCACGGAGAATTCCAGATTGATCATAGAATCTAAGCTTCAGGAAATACACTACTCCCCTTCCCTCAGGGGTGTGGTCTTGGGACCCCCAACAAGAAAATCACACCAAAGTACCATAGGTCCATGGATAAAGGTTTCCAGAAGTCTAAGCTATTTCATCTTGAATAACAGTAAAGCTACCAAAATCGCAGGCGAAGTTAAGCTTTCCCGGGAACCAGCGGTGGGGATGTGTCAAACCGGACCTTCCCCCCAGGCACTGGGATGTGCACCCCAGCCCCTCTTAGAGACGCCTTCCTGGACAGTCACTGCCATCCACAGCGGTGCATCCTCGCAGGTGCACTGATGCAGGAAGAGGATGGGGGGCCACTGTTTAAAAACACCCACACCCGAGTTCGGTCACCGCTCGTTTCCCCCAGTGAACAGTGGACGGTGTGGGATGAAAACTTGCTCCATGCCTGTCTGATGGGTGTTCAGGTGATTTCCCCCAGAACAAAATAAGTACAGTACTCGCTCCGAAGGAACAATTGATTCCTTTATGGCCTACAAGAGGGAAGACAGTGATTATTTTCATGTTCTAGTCATCCAGGTGTGTGTGTGTATTTTTGTATATATGTCCGTGTGTGTGTACTGCACACACACACACACACACACGCACGCACTTTCAGCCCTGGCCCCTTGGTACAAATGCCGAAGCATGCGATTCCATTTCCCAGTAGATGCCGTGGGAGATAGACAATGTAGACAGGACTTGACCTACTCAGGATGAAACTGGAAGTACTTAGTATTCCGTCAGATAGTGAATTTGAATACTATTGCCTATTTCTAAAAGATAAAAATAGCAGGAAACCCCACGAGCACTCTTTTGAGACCAAGAATTGCATTCAGCTGCCCTGAGCTAGTACATACCTGTCTAAGTAATATCCAACCTAAAACAAAACAGGAAAACGCTGCCCCTCTTTCTATGGACTTACATCGTACTCCCCAAATCAGTATCGGACTGTTCCTTCCAGACCGGGGTCATCAAGGCGAGGAGCAGCAGTGGGGAAAGGTTAAAAGGGACAAGGTAGCGGCACCAAGAAATCACAGAACGCGGGTCATCTCCCCTTTGCTTCTCCTCCCGCTGCAGACGTACCGCATCTTCAGTGACGGGACCCTGGAGTACACGGGCCTGAACCGGCAGTTTCTCCTCCGGCGCCTGGCGCCTGCCACGACCTACACGCTGACGCTGGAGGCCTGCACCGGCGCGGGCTGTGCGCTGTCCGCGCCCCAGCCCCTGTGCACCGACGAGGCCCCGCCCCACGCTCAGCCGCCTCCGCGGGTCCAGGCCGCGGGCTCCACCAGCGTTGAACTGACCTGGTCTGAGCCCGTTCACCCAAACGGAAAGATAATTCGCTATGAAGTGATTCGCAGATGCTTCGAGGGAAGAGCTGGGGGGAACCGGACCACCCAGGCCGATGAGGACATCATTTTCACGGAGTACAGGACCGAAAGGAATGCCTTTGTGTACAAGGACACCGGCCTGCAGCCGTGGATGCCCTGCGAATACAAAATCCGCACGTGGAACGCAGCAGGCCGTACCTGTAGCTCGTGGGCGGCGGTCAGGACCATGCCGGCGCCTCCCGAAGGTCTCTCTCCGCCCGAGCTCACCTACGTGTCTCTGAGCCCCCCCAGACTGCTGGTTTCCTGGGCCCCCCCGGAGCGGCACAACGGCGTCATCCAGTCCTATCGGCTTCAGAAGAACGGGGCGCCCTGCCCTCTCAGCTTCGACGCCGTGACTTTTGGTTACACGGATGAAGAGCTGCTCCCTTTCTCCACGTACACGTACGCGGTCACAGCGTGCACGAGCGGAGGCTGCCGCACCAGTCCGCCCACCAGCGCCGTGACGCCGGAGGCCGCTCCGGCGGGGGTCAGCCCCCCAGCCCTGCGGGCCATCAGTGCCACTCAGATCAACGCGTCCTGGTCGCCGCCATCCATCCAGAACGGAAAGATCACCGACTACGTACTCCGGTGTGACGGTCAGGAGCACCTCGCTGGGCAGAGCCTGTCCCTGCTGATCGCTCACCTGCGGCCTCACACTCAGTATCACGTCTCCCTGGTAGCCTGCACGAGCGGAGGCTGTGCGGCTAGTGTGTCACGATCTGCCTGGACCATGGAGGCCCCGCCGCGGGACATGGACCCCCCAAAACTGCAAGTCACGGGCTCCGAGTCCATTGAAATCACCTGGGAGCCTCCAAGAACCCCAAATGGCCACATCCGAAGTTACGAGCTTAGGAGGGACGGAACCATCGTGTACACCGGCCTGGAAACTCGCTACCACGACTTCACTCTGACCCCAGGCGTGGCGTATGGCTACACGGTCACTGCCAGCAACAGCCAGGGGGGCGTTCTGAGTCCGCTCGCCCAGGATCGAACCAGCCCCTCGGCGCCCTCGGGGGTGGAACCGCCAAAATTACAGGCCCGTGGTCCTCAGGAGATCTTGGTGAACTGGGACCCCCCCGTGAGGACCAACGGCCACATCGTCAACTATACCCTCTTCGTCCGTGAGCTGCTTGAAAAGGAAACAAAAGTCATACACATAAATACCACGCATGACTCGTTTGGGACACGGGTGTTCGTGGTAAACCAGCTGGAGCCGTTTTGCAGGTGGGTAGTAGCTCACTGTAGGTTTGCTGAAAGCAAGCCACTGTCCCTTCCGTGGCGGGAGCCCGGGGTCCCTTCAGGTGAAGACGCTAATAGCCAGATGTGTGACGCCCCCAGCTCCCATCCACTTAACCGTTCACAGCAGAGGGACCACATCCTCACCCAGTGCCCACCTGCTTGCGTCACTTCTGGAGAGCAAAATCCACACAGGTGACATTTGCAGAGTCATCCCCCCACCCCAGAAATGTCTGCTCCTCACCAATCTGGAAAAAGTAGCACAGAGATGGGGTCATTTCCTAAACCTAGTCCCTCCTGAAAAATAGGCCCCTGGACCATTCTGAGAGCCTCAGTGGGGTCAGCACACACAGGCTGAGGAGAAATTAAGGTGTTATTATAAAGAATTTCAAAAGTGCCAGTGGGTGAGAGGCATTACCAGCTCAGGTTGGACTGACCGAAAATTAATTCTGGGGGCGCCCTTGTCCTGGAGGCTGGCTCTTGTTCCAAAGAGCATGATGCTCCTCTGACTCCATTTCCTCGAGCCCTTAGGGTTGGTGAGGCTGGTCAGGAGTCCCTTGGGGGGTCTTCATGCTGGTGTCCCTTGCTGGTTTCTCGGGACAGGGCCTCTGGTCAGCTCACATTCTCTCGGGGGTCCCTCCGGGCTCTGTGCCGGCTCAGGCATGCTCTCCACGTGCAGGAACCTGCCCCCCAGCCCTCTTCCCGTTGCTTAAAGAAGGGCTCAGGAGCTGTCCCCACCACATTGTAAACCACTTGCATCCCCAGTGAGAAGAATACTAAAAGACATTGTTATGCTTAAATTTTAGTAAAATGAACAGAACCACTTAAAAAAATTAAAGGCTGACTTGATTTCTAACCACCGTTGGTGAAACGTGGCTATTATTGTAATCGACTCATGTATAGATGAGAGCCTTCTATAATTACGTCTGTTACACGCCGCTGTTTAAATGACGCGTTCCCAGTCTTCCGCATCTACTCATGACAGTTATTTAGGGTCGCATTAAATATTAAACAGTCATTAAAGCTTCTGCAGGTACCTTCTCTGGTGAAGCCACATGCTCTGCAGGTTGGCTTTTATTTTTCCCTGATTCGGGGCACAAAAGGGCCAGGTTAGCTGCAGGCTCTGTGCGTGCTGTGTGCTTGCTTCCTCTGTACCTGGCTGGTGCCTGCACGTTTTAAAAATTGTGTCAACCAGCTGCTCTTTGAAACTGGCATTCAAAAAGATTTCTGGAGAAGAAGGGGGTTTTCAGGTGTGAGAGGGACACTTTTCCTAGGCTGGAAAAAAATAGTTTGATATAGCTCATAAAAACTTGGCAATCACAGTTAAGGCAAAGAGAGCCATCTCTTCACTACCCACAGTAACTGAAGATGCGCACGACATCACTGACTTTAAGTCCAAAGGTCACTTGTGTATGAAGTCGGGATTCATGCAGGTTTGGGTTTTCCCAGCAGTTTCATGTTTCCTGGTTAGCATGACCTCCTGTGGGCACCCCAGCCCCGCCCCCCACCGTTCAGGAGGAAGGAAGAGACGGGGAATCCCTGAGTGGCAGCAGGAATCTGACCCAGAATTTTCAAGCTACTGCAGGTGATTCAGAAAACAGACAATCCAGTTGTGGCAAATCAAAAGCGACTTCAGAGAGTTGTTTAGAAGTCAGATCCATACACAGCGGCGGGTCTGTTTACCACTAACCTGGTAGCCCCATGGAGGCAGAGATGGGCATGAGGCGAGAGAGAGAGAAAGCACAGAAAGGGGGAAGGAAAGACATCACAGGGAGAGAGAGACAAGTGTAACTGAGACAGGGAAAGGGAGACGGGAAGCAGTGACTCAAGGAAAATGGACAGAAGGCGGACAATAGAAGAGGGAAAGCCTGGCCCCAGAAGAAATAGGGGGAGAAAGAAAGATGCTCGAGGGAAGATTAGGGTTGCCGTAACATCAGGGGTGGGAGCATGGGAACAGAGACCAAAACATGCATCTGCAGCCACGGGCGCGGACAGCTAACCGAAGCCCCGTCCATGGAAGGGGCCAGTTCCTGGTATGTAAATAGACCGTGGCAAGTGGCAGCGGGAACATCACCTAATTGATTGGTTGAGTTTAACTGGATGGTGATAAAGGTGTCTCGGTGATGGATCATCGAGTGTGCGGCTGGGTTCACTTTGGCCCCGGAAGGTGTCCGTGTGGTGCGAGGGAGCCTGTTGTAAAAGGTCAGGTACCAGGTGAGGGCGTTTATCACCTGGGAGGCCGGACCCCCGAGGTGTTCCTTCGTGACCTGGAGCCATGCCTGGGGCGCGTCTTTCAGCTCCAGCTGCGGGGTTAGGGAGCGCCCTGGGCTGCTGAAAGCCTGTTCCGAGTCCTCAAGATCTGCCTTCTTCACCGCTGTGTCTGCGTTTCCGCAGACCGAAAGAACACGCATGCGGGACAGAATCTCGACAGCTTATTTATTCCGTATACTCCTGCTTAGGGAAGGATCTCCTAGGAAGTCTGGGAGAATTTAAAATGTTCGCCTTGGTGGGTGTGGCTGTGGATTGAGCACCAGCCTGTGAACCAAAGCATCACTTGTTCGATTCCCAGGCAGGGCACCTGCCTGGGTTGCAGGCCAGGTCCCTGGTAGGGGGTGAGCAAGAGGCAACCACGCATTGATGTTTCTCTCCTTCTTTTCCTCCCTCCCTTCCCCTCTATCTAAAAATCAGTTAATTAATTAATTTAAATGTTCTAGAATTTCTAGGGAAATATGACTCATTTACTTTTTTAAAAAAGGGTCAGCCATCACTAAGAATAAATATACACTTACTTGCTTTTTTATCCCAAAACTCTTGGTCTCTTAAAGATTCTTCCAAGGAAAACCTGCTTTGCCAATAATGGGTCGCTTCTGCCCGTGCCCCGCAGGTATGAAGTGCGGGTCCAGGCCTGCACCGTGCTGGGGTGTGCGTCGAGTGACTGGACACGCACGCGGACCCCCGAGGCAGCTCCTGCCATGCAGCCTGCCCCGCACCTGGAGGTGCGGTCGGCTCCGGGAGGGCTGCAGCCCACCGTTTCCCTTCGGTGGACGGGACCGCTTCAGCCAAATGGACGCGTTTTGTACTACGAACTGTACCGAAGACACGTCGCCACCCAGCCTGGACGACCGAACCCAGTGCTAGCCTACAACGGAAGCGCCAGCTCGTTCGTGGATTCCGAGCTCCTGCCCTTCACCGAGTACGAGTACCAGGTAAGGACTGTGCGTTATCGGCACCTCGCGCTGCAGTTGCACGCATAGGTTGCCACCTGCCTATAAAACATACCGGCAATTTGAAAAGCTGCTTAAAGAAACACAGGGCTTAAGAAAGTTAATAACATCCTTTGGTAATTTTTGAGCAGGCAATGAGGGAGGAAACACCATATTCATTTGCCTTCTTCGTTTTCTTGGTTCTTGATCCATAGGCTTGTTATTCCTACGTAGGTTTCAGGCGAAGTATCCGCATGTCTCATGGATGAAGTGGTTCCTCTCATTCAGCTTCCCTCCACCCGAATTGCCTCGGTAGGAAGTACTTCTTGTTAAAAGATCTCTTGGAAAAGAGCTCATTCATTATAGCAAGACAACATAACATCTCTCTTTTATGCATCTCCAGCATCTCCAGCCCCCATGCCCAAGAAAGGTATGGAATGTTGAGAGATATCTAGAGGAAAATGACCAACCTTTGCATGGGGGTGAAGCAAGTTTAGTCCAAGGATGGCCTAAAAAGTAGGACTTTGCTTATCTCTAAAAAACTAAGAATTGCCCTGGCTGGCATAGCTCAGTGGATGGAGCGCGGGCTACGAACCAAAGCGTCGCAGGTTTGATTCCCAGTCAGGGCACATGCCTGGGTTGCAGGCCATGGCCCCCAGCAACCGCACATTGATGTTTCTCTCTCTCTCTCTCTCTCTCCCTCCCTTCCCTCTCTAAAAATAAATAAATTCTTTAAAAATTTTTTTTAAAAAGGAATGTATAAAAAAGTAAAATCTCAAAACTTTAAAAAAAAGCTAAGAATTAAGAAAAGTATTCTGAAAGTACTTGGAAATCTATGGAGGACACGTGTTAGGTTCGTTTCGTTTGGCCGTCAGAGTGCACCTCCTGTGTTCTGTAAGGGCAGCCCTACTTCCCGTGGGGGAATGAATATCTCAGCCTTGCTGGGGGTGTCTGTCCATCCATGGGCTGCCCCCTAGCCTGTTGGTGGGCGTGTGACTCAGACTGGCCTGGGGCTTGATCTTCAGTGGAGTGACTCAGAATGTTAAGGGTGGGGGTGAGAAGTCCCGATCAAGTGCTCCTGATCTCCATGGGAAAGCTTTCCTTACCCCTGCCGCTTCCACGCACGGTTCTTCAGCTGGTCTTTTCATTCCACGTCCTCCTAATAACTGCCCTTCTGCTGCAGTCAGAGTCGGTCTCTCTCGCGTGCCATCAAAGGAAGCTTCCTGAGCGCCAGGCACCATGCCCAGGGCCGTTTGCCAAAAGAGAAAAGTGAGCCTTGAAAAGCTCACCATACGCAGAAATAACGAAATCACTAAGTCACCAGAACAGGGGGAGCAAATCCATGAGGACAGTGATTACTGGTGACATCTGAAGTATGAAAGAGTATGTTTCAGGCTAATAATGTATGGGATGAAGCTAGTAAGAATTGAAAATGTAGATTCTTGAAATATTGGGAGAAATACAAATCCCCAATCCCTTGTTTGAATTTCTAAATCTAAAAATCTCTTAAAAACAAGTTTTTTTAAAAAAAATCTGGGTTTGACCAAACTCACGTGACAACAAAACCGAGTCTAAACAAATGTGAGACTATTTATAGCATTTATATATCCCATTTAATGTGAATATTTCTATATTTCGCTGCAGAAATACTGGGTTTCATTACAAGATGATTCTGCGGACATTACAGAATATATAGTATATACATTTTGTTGCCTTCGCAAAATCTAAAGGAACAGAATTATTTAAAAACACACAGGTCCCCAGGGTTAGGGTAAGGGTTGTGGTTTGTGTCACGAAGAAAGAATACGCCTGGTGATGCCCCCATTGGGGAGGGAGTACCGTGAGGACCGGCTGCCAGAACCCACGTGGCCACCCTTGTTCTCACCGCCTCTCCTGAAACGTGTCACGTTGTCGACGACCCCTCTTTTTTCAATCACCTAGTCCTCTTACGAATGAACTTCACCTTGTGAGGGGTCTAGGTGGAGTCAGCATGAGATCTTCACCTTCTAATCAGACAAAACTAAACGAGCCACAGATGCAGAAGGCACACTAGTGGTTGGAGCTTCTCTCATCTCCTGCGGCACCACTGGGTTCTGTGGCCGCCACGCGGTCAGCAGCCATCTCATCGCGGTTTCCCAAGGAATGGTAAACTCCAGGCGTGTCTCTCTCAGCTCTAGCCGGTGTCCCAGTCGGGAGCTGGGGACCCACATTTCAGAGGGGAGCCAAGCTAAGGAAGGACCTCAGGCCACACTGTCTCTTTTGTCACCTTTATTTTCAGCTCTGTGTCACGTTCCTCCTCCGTGTTCATTTCACCCGAATGGGAGTATTTCAGATGGTTTTCCTAACTGATGTCAAATTTGCGTTTATTAGCTAACCCCATGTTGTTATAACCTGGGATAGAGAACAGGAAAAAAAAAAAACAAACAAACCTAGCCTATCGGCCCCCAAACCCAGCTCTTATAGGAATTAGTTTGAAAAGTATAGATTAAATGCTGAAGTAAATGAACTAAAATATTGGATTTATTTAGCCTGTGTAAGCTGAGTCTATGTGGAGCCTGAGTAATCTCACAGAAGTCACTTACTGCAAGAGTCGATTCCCCTTTTGCTGAAGAGCCTGTCGTCCGTGAGAGGAAGGTGTATGACTCACACGCCCACCTAGGGGCTCCTTCGGGTGTGTGGCTCGCACGCCCACCTAGGGGCTCCTTCGGGTTCGGAAACGCCCTCGCCGTCGGGCACGCGTTGGTTCGCCGACACCCGGCGGTGACTGGGCTCCCGTGCGGAGGCTCGTGTTCTGGAGACGGTGCACACACGTGCAGGGAGTAAAACCCACACTGAGATTCTGTCCGAGCCGAGGGCCCGTTCGTTAGTGAGAAGGACGGAGTGACCGGCAGTAGGGCAGGCGGCCATCCACACGGAGCCCACACCCCTGCCCCTCCTGTGCGGCCCGGACAGAGTACTGACACATCCAGTAGGATTTTTTCCCACAGATGGGATTTTTTCCCATTTCTGTCTTCCTCTTTTTCAAAATTAGGCTGTACTAATATGTACGATATGAGCCTGCAAATTCCACAAGGGGAAGTTCCTAATTGCTCAGCGGCAGCACTTGAAGGCCACGATGTGTCCGCAGGCGTCAGCAGGGCACCCGGGCGTGAGTTCCCACCCCGAGACGGGCAGTTGTACCTGCGGGCAGCGAGCGGGGGCCCAGGCGCTGCTTGGCAGCCTGGCATTCACACTCATCTCTCGCCCAAGGCGGTGACTCACCGCGGGTTCCTGGGGGCCTGCCGAGCCTTGCCCTCCCACTGAGTCACGCTGTGGGTGTTCCTGGAGTTGCCCACTTTGACAGCTTTCCATGGTGAGCACCCACGCACAGGCAGGGTGTCCGGAGGCTCCTGGGGCCTCGTGAAGGAGCGGCGGCAGAGAAGCCAAAGGTGGGCATGGGAGGGATCTTACCCACCTAGGGTCTGCCCTGAGGGCAAGCTGTGGGGCCCGCCCAGGGTGGCTGCCCTCCAGCAGGCCCACGCTGCCCCCGATGGTCCCGCGTGCAGTGTATGCAGAAGAGGGTGGAGGGGACAAGGGGTCCGCACTGTTCCTGCCCAAAGCAGCTGCCAGGACCATGGGTGGGGGGCAGAGGCCTTCTCTGCACCAGCCCCCCAAAAGCTACCAACAAGGGGGTGAGGAGCTAGAAGGGAGGAGAAGCAGCTTATAGCCCTTCTGTCGCCATTTCAGCCTCCTTGAGCAAATTGACCTCATCTGTGAATAGGAGCTCCTTCCAGCTCTAAAGTCTAGGGTCCTCAGTAGGGGTGAACTATAATAATCCTACACTTTTCAAAATTCTGATCAGACTTTGGCTTCCCTCAATGGGCCTTTGCAATCTGTAATTTGTAAGACCTGACAGAATGAATGCTGGCCCTAAGCAATGGGACTTTCCTGACAGTGTTTGGCTTCAAGTCACATCAGAGTAAGCGAATCTGTCACAGCAGCTTCGGACGCTGACTAGGTGCGTGCTCGCCCACCGCCACCACGGACACGCAGAAATGTCGGTGATGGCGGTCAGTATCGAGACCTGGCGTGTGGAGTTACTACATGATAAATGTATTATAAACGATAAATGAACATAAGTGGTGAATCTCATTTACTCCATTTATTACATATTAGAGCCCCATTGGGTCCTTGGGAAAACCTGCCCCATCGATAAGGTATCATGTCTAGTTCACTACAAGCGGTAAAAAGCCAGCTTCAGCTAAAACCGAAGAGAATTGTTTCTGCTCCCCCGTCTGAGAAAGGAGCTGAAGAAATTCCCTGGAACCAAGGAAAAGGGGAAAATGCCAGGCCCCCCAAGGGACGGGGGTGCAGGACTCCACACTGTTTAGTTGGTCCTCTCTCTGCATCCTTCCTCCCGGGTTTTCTCCATGTGGCCTCATTTCACACGCGACTCTCTCCAGGCTTCGGGGAAAATCACTGCTGGTGCTTTCTGGTTCGAGCTGCCCCGTGCCACGGTGTCCTTGTCCTTACAACGTGCGTAGGAGCAGCACTGAAGTATGGGTTCCCTTTGGGATTGAATGGGTTGACACAGGAATGTGTTTAGGACAAGGTCTCCCGTGTAGAAACGACCGAACTGATAAAATGGCGCTAATAGCTGTTGTCGTTGCTGCTGCTGTTGTCATTGTTGTTGTTACCCCCTCCCACCTCAGAGTGGAAAGAGAGCCCCTCTGGCCCAATGTCCGAAAGCCGACCAAGAGCAGGACGCACGGCCCCCTCGCACCGTGTACCTTCCTGTGACCGGGAGGATGGGGGCCAGGGACTGAACAGGCTGGTCCCAGGCGCCCCTGCCCCCGCCCTTTCACCATCTGGCCTTCAGGGGCATGTGGGGAACTCTCTCAGCCAGAAACAGGAGCTGGCCCGCACCGTCCCCCGACCAGCCGCGCTCCTTTGTCACCGGGAGACTTCGGCACAAAGTCACGCGGGTTGGGCGACACGCCGCCCAGTTTCCCCGGTCCTCACTGTCGTCGTTCGTTGAGCGGCTGTTGTGTTAGGAGAGCCGAGAAATCGTGCGGGTCTGCTCCACAGTCGGCCCACCTCCCCATCTGCACACAGGCCCCCACGAAATAAGAGGAGGAGGCCCTCGCTTCCCGGGGGGCAAAGGGCCGAGTGGGGGGGGGTCTTCTCTTCTGTCCCCACCAATGGGACGTGGATGCAGTGTCAGGGCACACACAGCTCCGACAAGGAGCACACACACGGTCTGGAAGTGGGGTGAGTGCGACACCCCTTCAGCAGAGTGAGCAGCCCTCCTCGGCCTCGCCCCTGCTCTGCTCGGGGCAGGGACAAGCAGCCGCACGGCCATGACTGAGGTCCCCCCAGCCCCGATAGGCTGACTCTCTATTTCCGCGATTAGCTCCTTGCGTCCAAAGGCCTGTTTTCCGTGGCTGTCACCCTTACTCCGTCCCCGTCGTGCGTGTCTCCTGTATCCCATGTAGAGAAAACGTGTGGAGCCTGTTTTCTGTCTGGCTTTGGACTTGCATTTAATTAGGCGTTAGCTGTTAATCTCTCCAATGTGTTTCTGACCAGCATGGAGGCTTTTGTTTGGTTAGTTTCTCCCACAAGAACTAAGCTGCGCCCACCCCCCGGGGCCCACAACTCCGGGTTTTAAATGATGTATCCATATTGTCTGACTCAGGCGGCGTGTTTGTTCTGAAAGTTTGGAGCCTCAGAGCTACGTCTCAGGGTGAAGGCTGTGGGACGTTTCCATGAACAGAAGTCTGAATTCTGCCCCTGGGCCAGGCACCAAGTCACTTCTCTGCCACCCGCCTTTCATTCCAACCGAGTGCATGCCTCTTTGTCCTTTTCCTGTCTCTCCAGGCAACCCTTCGGGCTCTGGTCCTAAGTTCCTACTGGTGGCGGTCTTTCCACTGCCTCTGGGACAGGTCACCCATCTGCCAATGGGTTGGTTCTCACCCTTGTACTGATGCAACTCAGGTTTAAACTCATTTATCCGATGTGGATCCCCCTGCCTCCGGAGCGGAAGCTGGTCTGCTGGCCCTAAAATGTCCCATGCAACCGCATCTTCCCCAACTGAGTGTCGACCGCGTGTGATGCCAGCCTGTCCACACGCCCCTTCACAGATGTTCTTCCTCAGTGAGGTGGCCACGGGCAGACAGGATCCCTGGCGTCCCCTGGAACATAGGTCCCGTGCACCTGTCCAGGCAAGGGTGAGGCAAGGGTGAGGCATGTTTCACTTATGTCCCTGGCCCTGTAGGTTGAATATTCAATAGCCTGTCACTGTTCACCACCCATCAAGTTCAAGTGTTTGCCTAGTTACTAGGATGGGGGAAGGAGGCTAGAAGTCACGCACTTGAGTCCTCGGGGACCCAAAGCTTAGTTGATGAGAAAAAAAAACACACTCATGAACTATGTGCCCAGAAAAACATGAATTTCAGCGATCTGTGTGATGACCACAGACCTAGGGAAAAGCCGAGACCTCCTCATCTTCAGGGGCAGTCCAGTTTCCACTCTGAACTCCCCTGGCCACCCTCCCTCACTGACCTCTCCGGCCAGGGGGCTCGAAGGGCAAGGCTGGGTCCTTGACATTGAAGAGTAAAGCCGCCACCCGTGGGGGCCAGAGGAGGCACTGACCCTCTCCTCCTTCAGCCACAGGAAGCTCTCCTCCTCTCTTCCTCTTTGTGGCCGAGCGCCTGTGAGCCTGCCCGCTGCAGTGTACCCAGGTGAGGTGGCATGGACGTGTCCCCCCCACCCCCCGTGCCCTGCAGGGTCTCCGCAGGAAGCGGATGGCATGCTCAAAGGGGCACTGAGGACAACTCCGAGTGAGGACTGTTGACGCAGGCGCGAGCAGGTTGGGACTAACCCAGCCGGAGCTGCTACCCTCTCCCCCTCGAGGGACCAAGCGGAGACGCGGTTCCCGGCACAACCAAGCACCGCAGCTGTAGAAAGGGAGCGCAGCCTCGCCACCCTGGGGTGCCCAGGACAGGGAGCAGGGGACGCGGAAAGCTGGCCTCTGCCGTGCCCTTGGGAGGCGGACGGCAGGCTCAGCCTCGCGGAATCCGGAGCAGGGCGGAGGCTGGACTGGCGGCAAGCGGGTTCCCCAGAACTTCCCCCCCGCACCCATCAGAGTGGCACTGCTTCTCAGTTTTGTCACCCAGTTTGTGACAGCGCTTTCCCCGGTGGAATCCTTCCTGAGCTGGAGGGTCACCGCTTTGCTAGAACAGTAAGTAGGAAGGCTTGATAGGGGGCTGTGCTTAAGTATTTGGACTAATGATATTTTTTCCATTAAATTCAAAATACATATCTTGGTCTGTATAAAGCGATCCTATCTACAGGTGGAAACAAAAAAAAATCTTACCATATTTAAGTTAATCCAATACCTTCAATGAAAGTCTTTAAGAAAATGGCTGAGGCTTTTTCTTGTAAATTGATTTCTCTGTGTGTCGATGGATCTGATCGTTACTCAGACGCCTAAGTGTGTCTAGGAAACTGCTCAGTTCTCTGCCTGATGCCTGTGGGCATATTGGTCATGGTAGCTGGAAGTAAACGCTTTTCCTTGAAGAATCCATGGAATTACCCCAGTGTTTACTGTTGTTTATATTTGGGATGCTTTTGGAAAAATTTAACTAATAAGGCAAAGTAGAGAAGTGCCGACCGGTCAGCAAATGCCGACGCAGAAGCAGTGTTTCTGTAAAGCCTGTCTTCCCTCTGTTTGAGCCTCCAGGTCCCAGAAGGGGGACAGCTACCCGGAAAGATACGGTGGGCTAAACTCCTAACGCAGAGGGGGGTTTCTGTCGTTGACCCCTACCAGTGGTGAGCGACAGAGCTACTGTTCAGTCCCACGCTCTCTTCTAGAACTCTCTCGACGTTTTACACACATAACATATATGATACCCGTTTCTACTGGTTTGGTGCTTGGTATGGTGCCAAGAACCCTGTGAGAGTTTAACGTGCGTGAACTCAGAGCAACCATCTGAGGTGAGGGTTATTTCCAAGAATAACCCTGAGAAATAAGGACAACCGAGAGACAAGTTAACGTGCCCAAGGAGGCAGTTGGTCAGAGGATGAGCTCAGATTTGAAACTTGAGATTCAAGTTCCAAAGACTGTTTTCTTTTTCTTTTTTTTTTTAATTAGTGGATACCATCTCTTTCTTTAAAGTTTTATTTATTTATTTTTAGAGAGGGAAGGGAGGGAGAGAGAGAGAGAGAGAGAGAGAGAGAGAGAAACATCAATGTGTGGTTGCTGGGGGCTGTGGCCTGCAACCCAGGCATGTGCCCTGACTGGGAATCGAACCTACGATGCTTTGGTTTGCAGCCCGCGCTCAATCCACTGAGTATGACAGCCAGGGCTCAAAGACTGTTTTCTTAAATTCACTCCATGGTCTCTCCACTTTGTGTATGCATACAACTCTGGGGCTTTCAAACATCTTCATGAAATATTTATAAATGCACTTATTTGCTACCTAGTTCTTCATAAATGTATAGGAAATGTATTGTTTATAAATCTCAGAAGAGTCCTGTGAAGTGGGCGGTGTGATTCCGTCTGTATAACCAGGAGCCAGAACAATGTAGAAACTCACCCTTTCAGGAAGATGGCAGAGTCCGAACTCGGGTCTCCACTCTCTGACGCCCAGTTCAGTAAACGTCCCACTTGACGGCAGCACCTTCAAGTCTGCCCGTCGGGTACAGGGACTCCCGACCCCGCGGAGGTAAACTGACTGGGGTTGCAGTCTCAATGGCACACCTTCCCGGCCTGTGTTCTCAGTGATTTATCGTCTGGGCCTCACTGGCCTTACCTGTAGCCTTGGGATGCACAGACCTACTTAGCAGGGCTACTGTGTTCATTGAGTTAAAGGCCAGGACGTTGTCACTCCTGTGTAAAATTAGGCTTTGATATATAAACACATGTAGAAATTATTTAACATCCATTCATATCTGCCTATTGTAAATCAGATAAAGTCACCCCCCTCCCGGGCACCTTCCCATGACCTCCTGTAAGATGCAGACTCCTCTCTGGTTCAACAAGGATCTCCCGTGGTCTGACCTGTGGCCACCTCTGCCTTTGTCTCTGGCCCTTGCTCCCTCAGCTCAGCCGCACCAGTCTTCTCGAGAATCCGCCCTGGGGCCTTCGGACGTGCCCTTGCTCTGCCCAGAATGTCCTGGCCCAGATCGTCATGTGGTGGCTTCCTTCTGGCCATTAGTATCCCAGCTTGATTACCACCTCCTGAGGGCATCTCTCGGACAACTCAGCCTTTCCTTACCGTAGCCCCATGTCCCACATAGTTTATTCCCTGTAGCTTACTCTGTTTCTTTTGTTTGTTTGTTGACAGTCCCGCCCCACAAGGACGTCGAGTCCAGCCGTGTTCACTGTTGTAGCCCCAGCTCTCGGAACAGGGGCTGGCACAGAGAAACGGCCCAGTCAGGAGCTGCTGAATTAAGGAACAATAAGCAGCCTCACCTAGTTAACTATACTGCCACTCCTGGAGGGGCCACTCAAAGAGGGCGAGTGTGATCGCAGCTTGCTCTGGCACCTGACTGTACAGGAAGTCCACGGCCATTGTCAGATCCGTTAAGGCAGAGCTCGTCATTTAGTTCACGCAACGAAATCCCAGAACATCGCCACAGCGTGGACAGTCTGTGAGCCCTGTTAGCCTCTGTGGAGCGTGTACTATATTGAAAGCAAAGGTGGCATCAGGGATGTTTGCAGTCATTTCCACTATTTCATTTTGAGGCCATTTCCGTAGAAACTGCCAGTCCATGCAGGCTCTACGACTGTCCCAGCCAGAGCAGGACCTCAGACACTTGGAAGGCACGGCCAGGTCCTCCTCCACTGGCCTTATGCAGAAAACGGCGGAGAGTTTGGGGCTTTCTGTCACATACCGGTGTTGGAGGGGGGCCCTGTCACGTACCGAGCGATGCAGAGTGTTCTCTGCCTCCGTTTCCTCGTGCACAGACTGACGGTAACAGTGATGCCCACCTCACAGGATTGCTGGGAGGACCAAATGCATCAGTACAGACAGTGCGCTTACAGAGTGTAATGCTCAGCAAACTCAGGAGCTACTTCTGTGCATCCTCCATGAGAGCTGGACGGGACGGGATTCCTGCGTTCTCTCATGGAGAACCAAGATAAGCAATTAAAAAGTAGCACATGATAAATCCCAAATTGTCGTCATCATTTGCTAAAACCCAGTGGAGGCTAATTCCAGTATTTCCCACTAACACCGAAGCCAGTGCCTCCCCACCCCCCCCATGTATCAGAAGAGAACTGTGTCCATATTTACGGAACGACTCCAAAGAGTGAGGCTGCGTGCTTAGTAGTGGTGGCTGAAGACACCCATGTCTGCGAGGAGCACGTTTGGAAACCTCTCTAGTGGCTCTGCCTCTCTGAATTTCAGATGTACCCATAGAAAGTAAGCCAGTGTCCCTCTTCCCCCTGGGTCCCAGAATCCCATTAAAATCACGTGCATCTTGCCCGATTCAAAGTGTTTGGGATGAAAGGAAGCAGGGACCCAGGGAGAGTATCTGGACACGTGTCACGGACATGTATCCCGCAGACTGCCATGCCAGCAGAGAAGCTGCAAAAGCCCACTTGGTGTTGAAAGGCAATCAGTCAGGTAGCCAGTCAGAGAGGCCGCCACTCCGCCGGGCTTTCCGGCGGGGCATCCCTTTGCGGCTGCCGCCGGCGGGGTCACTCCGCACGTGCCCGATCCTGCCACCGAGGCATCTCCGCCTTCCTGCCTTCTCTAGCTCGCCACCGTCTCTCTCTCTCTCGCCGCAGTTCTAGCAAAGCCCCCCGCCCCCCGGCGGGTTGCTCTTCGAATGCACTCAAAAGCCAAGACAGGCTACCCTTCCGAAAAGGCTTTTGCGTGAGCGCCCTGGGGAAACGTACTCCGAGGCTGTGGACGAATTGATATGATCTCGTGGATTGTATCTTTTTATTTATGAGGCATAATTTATGAGCGCTGGAGAGCAGCCCGCAGTGAGTGATGACAAACGGCAGCCAAGGTCATCAATCAGGAGCGCTGAAAGGGACGGTGGGTTTGATCGAATCTATTGAATGAGCCGCTGGCCTCGGCCGATACAGGTATTGGAAAGACCTTTTTAATATCTATTTGTCTCCCTCCTGGGAGTGTGATAACAATCACAATCGCATTACATGCCCCCAGGAAACAAATAATTTAATTGTTTGCCCGTTAACATGCAGCCTATTTTCTCTCGTTATTAATTATGGGCATGGCTGTTCACGGTGGACTTTTATTCGTGTTGGATGTGAACTGTCAGGAAAATATACTTAGTTACCTGCGCCGGTTTTTATGAACAATGGGGTAGCCTCCTGGAGCTGCTTGATAGGACTGTGTCCTCGGTGTCGTCAGAACGCTTTTTATTTATCAAAACCGTCATATTCCATAAGGAAGTATGTCGTAGGATACCCCGAGTGACATAAAGAAGTGGCAAAGACCTTAAAAATTTCTCCATACCATAATCCTCTGAGAGCCACTGTTAGAATTCAACTTATAATTAGCAGCCTGGGGAAAGGGAAAAATCTCCAATTGCTCCAAGGGCAGAGACAGCCACTGTCACTTACATTAGGAGTTGACAGATTCGAGGGTTTTGCAGGTTTTCCTTTTTTGAGAAAGATCGCTCACTGAATTTGGTTATTCCTGTGTTCCATTTTTTTTTTTTTGTTTGGAAAATGATAGCAAATAAGGTACCAAAGAGACAGCAGCCAGATCCTTCTGGTACAGAAAACATCACTAAGTACGTTCCCTTGTCTCTATCAAGACGTGTAGCATTTCTCCAGCCAAAGGAACCATAAAATATGTTTCCAGCTAAGGAGGTCCTTTTCTATAATATGATAAAGGAAAAGCACATCAACAATCCCTTAGAAATTTACCTTAAGAGTTTCTCCTTGTACAAAAGCTACCCTTGGAAAAGATCGGTCCTGAGGAATGTTATTTGTGAAAGCTAGGAGCCGTATCATGAGACCAAGCATTAAAATGAGAACTTTTTAGAGCGAAGTGTGGGAAATGATGGGAGAGTAACTCACAGTAACAGAGGTACCGCTCTCGAAGAATTTCCCATAAGGCTCCCCTTCTCCTGTCCTCTGCAGAGGCGTGGTCCCTTCCCTTTATCTTGTATAAAACTGTTTCACATGGTTCTGTTCAGGAAATCTGGTGTCCTTCTAGGATAGCATTGGAAGGAGAGGTGCTGGGTTCAGAGAGATTCAGAGCATTTAGAAGAATACTCATCTGGGTGACGAGGGGGAAGTAGACCCAGTAAGCTCCTGAAATAGCAGTGCTTCAAGAAACTTGCCCGGAACAAGAACTGGGTGGGGGACGACGGCTCTACAAAGCCCGTGGTCTCCAGTTCCGTTCGGAGCTGGGGCCGCCGCGGTCCACTCTGTGAGGATGGTTGTAATTGTAACAACACAGTCCGACAGATGCGTGCCGCGAGCTTATTTGAACGGCTGAAGGTAATGTCAGAGGTGATGCCGAGCACAACTCCACACGGAAATCACAGGAACAGAAACTGGAAAATGTGCAGGGCCTAGATTTCTGCACGCGGTTCCAGAGCAGACAGCTCTCTGCGTTTCCCAGACGGCACCGGGCCCCAGGAGCCCGTGGAACTTTGTTGGAAAGGCGGGTCCCAGGGTCTGTCCAGCAGAAAGTCTGACACAGACGCTCGAAATGAATGCCTGACTGTCGGCAGGAAGCACTGGGTCAGCTTCTCTAGAGGAAAATCTCCAAGAGGCTGTTTACACCAGAGGGCAGGCCCAACCCATTGTTTCCACGACAAGGGACTGTGGCAGCTTGGTGACGGATGCTGACACTTGAGGTAATGAAATATTTTTAAGGCTAGATGCAGTTAATGAGTCCTTGTTAATTAAAAAAAAAAACAATTTATGTTTTAATGGACACCAGCCTAAACATAGTCATAGTCACTGGTTGGGTTTTTAAAAGTATAGATTGAAAACAGAAGTTAATCTACTTTATTAGCCGGTTATGGAATTTGAGATTTAATGATGTTAGGTATTGTGTATTTATTCAGTGGTGAGCCTGTTTTCTGGGAGCTCTTCCTCCATGCAAACTCTTTTCGGGTTTGCAGCTAAAACCCAAGAGAAGATTCGGAGAGGCCCCGACTCAGCCCGCCCCAAACTCGTTCTCACTTTGCTCTTCGTTGGGGCGTTCCTGCCTCTTACAGTTGTGCTCCAGTGTGTGTGTGTGTGTGTGTGTGTGTGTGTGTGTGTGTGTGCGCGCGCGCGCCGGCGTGTGCACACACATTCACATAGACAAGCATGTGGTGAACCCAAATAATAAGTTGTTTTAGTGGAACCTTTCATCATCATTGTTTTGCTACAAAAGAATAAGCATGTTCATCTGCATAATGTACACATAAGGACACTCGGAATAAATCAAAGAGAGGCAGTCTCCTTACTTTTTTTTCCTCTCGGCCATGACATTCATAAACCTTATTTCCCACCCCCAGCCCAGTAATGTCCCTTTTTGCCCCATGAGCAGCCCACATGCATTCTGTGTATATTCCCAATGATTATGTGATGGGGTGCCGACCCCAAGGCCTGGCCTGTCAATTAGGTAAAAGGTAGGCAGGTGGGCCGGCAGGTGGGCCGGCAGGCGGACAGATAGACAAGCAGACAGGTAGGTAGATAGATAGATAGACAGACAGATAGATAGATCACAAACAGAAAAAACAGAATAGAGTTAGACAAAGTGGGCAATGTTATGTCTGTTCATAAGGTATTTTGTTTCTTGTTTTTTTGTATTGATTCACTGGAATTAAAAGATCGGGGGCATTTCACTTAAAACTTGCCATGCAGGGTCTCTGCTTCTTCTTCCCTCATCCTACAAAGGTGGGCCGGAACCTTGAGACCATTGTCACTGAGTCGAAACAATTAGCATAATCTGGTCACATTTTCACTCTGAACCCTCAACCACGGTTCAGTTTCTTGATCGCTTGTTGAGCTGGGTGGAGACACAAGTCCACAGCCTCTTCTGGGTGACGGACTTCTGCCTCCACAGCGGGAGACAAGCAGAATATCACTGGGAGGTTCTTCTGTACTTTCCTTCTGGCGGTTTGGCACGACAGAAGCAGGGCCTCGTGGTCAGAGTTCTGTGACATCCATAATGTTTGTGATCTGTCAGCTTGCATTGCCAGAGAGGCTCATGCCGATAGGCTGGTCCTGCTTTGCATGGGCATGTTGACTTCAAGGAATGCTGTTTTGATCTCAAACTGGTGAAATGCTGGAAAGAAAGACCGGAGAAAAGAGCACGAGATTATGAAGGTCTCCTGTCAGGGACAAAGACACTAGATCCTACCTGCCTTCCCAGCCAGGGGCAGGGAGTTTCCTGCCATCTACCTTTTAGAAGAGAATATTTCCAAAGAAATACAACAAAATGTCATAATACAGAGGCTCAAAGTGTCTTAAAAATACCACGGATCGGGTCACAGCTGGAACTGGGACCCCGCCCAGTGAAAGTTCAGGAAGGCGTGAGGTTCAGTCCCCTCTGCCAACACCAGCATTAAGAAGGCCTAGTGAGTTTTGTGACTCTGTATCCACATCCAAAAAGAAAGCGAAATGGATGTTCACAATCCTGGGCCGGAACTGTGCTGGCACTTTCTCTGACCGGTCCTTAGTCCTTCTCCCGCCTGCACTTCTGCTTCTCATCGGTGCTCAGCAATGAATGGACAGCTCACTGACTATGGTACCTCCTTTCACTTCCTTCCTGGTTTCCCCACCCCCTGGGACCCCCACTAACATGCTGTGTCCTGCAGTCACCGACTGAAGCTCTCCTCTTGGCGAAGAATTCGGTGCCCCTTGCTTTGCCCGCTTTTCCCAAGAACATGTTCTTCGTAGACATTTTCACTCCTTGTGTAATTAAAACTGTCCCCCTGCCCTTGGGAAGGTATTTGCCGTCCAAGAGGGTAATCTGGAGTGACTGAGGAGCCAGGGACTCTTTCTTCTCCACCCTGAACTCTGACCTCTTCCGTAGGCTGCCTTATAACCCTGACCTTGGCCCTTTCTGAAGGAACTACTGTAAAGCAGCCGTGGCAGCACTTGGGCCTGGGCTCTAGTTTCCGGGAAGCCAGCTCTTTCTTCCTTCTCCTTATTTCCCTGTGCTTTTCAAGATCAGCCTCCATCGCCTGATGCAACCTGGGCACATCCATCCGTCCTTGCAAGTTCTGGATTCTACTCCAGAATTGCAGGCATTTGTCTATGGGCCAGTTATTTAATCGCCTTGATTCTCAGCGGCTCATTCACACGTTATGGAGGACCTGCAGAATGAACCGCACAGTGTATCGGAAAGCGCGATGAAAGTGTCTATCGGAGAGCAGCGTTCTAGTTTCAGCTCTTGAAGTTGCTGTGATGTTGAACAAGAGAGTGACGTTTTCGGAGCCTTCATTTCCTCACCTGTCAAAGTGGGCTAATGCCTTCCCCAGCCACCCCTGCAAGGTTGTGTTGGGGGGGCTGCGCCAGCTAACCCATGGTAAAGTGCTCTGTAAAGTGTATAGAGTTTATACAAATTAAGTAATTATTATGCAAATAGTGAGTGACTATATCAGAACTCTAGCAAAAGCAAGTTCCCCTATGGAAGTAGGTTAGCCATCTCTTTTAAACACGGGGCTTCAGGCAATCCTATCAGCAAGGGGCTGGGGATTTGCATTTGACAGCAATCCAAGAGCAATTCAACATCAGAAGTTCTACGTTTACAAAGGAATCCACCCTCCCCACAAAAATGTAGGGAAACACTCATAGGAGTTGGCCTAACTACCAAAAAGCTCTCTAATGTTTCTTCTCTTGAAGATATAATTGACATCAAAGCAAAACAAAAATGAAATTAAACTCTCACTGCAAAGTGTTCTCCTGCAGTTTTTTTTTTCCAAATGTCTTGGATTTTGAAAGTTCTTCATGTCTCCTTAACACTGCACATGCTTAGAAAGTGTGGACCATAGAATCAAACACATCTTGCAGGTGTGTCTTTAAATGCTCAGTGCACGTTTGGATGGATGAATGGATGGAGGGAGGGAGGGAGGGATGGATGGATGGTGGGTGGGTGGATGGATGGTGGGTGGGTGGATGGAGGAAGGGAGGGAGGGAGGGATGGATAGGTAAGTAGATAGGTAGGTAGGTAGGTAGGTAGATAGAAAGAAAACACCAAATGAGAAAAAAATCGTGAAGGTAGCCTGCACAAGATGAAAGCTTACTCAGGAATACAGGCACTCCTAAACACACAGACAGTCTTCTCGTATTGCCATTTAGATCTATCATTCTGATTGATCACTGTGTAGTTGGCTCTTATTGGGCCTAATTTAACCCTATACACTCACACATCCATCTAGTCTGTCTATTGTACCTGACATTCTACAAATTACTTACTCATGCAAATGATGACCCGAGGCGACCTTTTAGGGTATTCGTGCTTAATTATACAAATAGTTCTTGATAAATAAGATTACACCTCCTTCCATATGTTTATTTCCTCCTTGATGAAAGGAAAATCTAATTTTCATGCAGATTCGGTGGGGCCAGTGTTTGAGAAGTGCTGAGTTTTTCAGGAGTCCGCAGAGCCATCCGGTCTGCAGAAGCTGGCAAACGTCACGTCCCCTGTGCTCGGGGACCGGCGGTTTTTCATCAGGCTGGAACCTGCTGCTGCGTCCTGGAATCGGGGGTCAGCAGCCACCCCTCTGTGTTCACAAGGGCAGAGGCCATCAGTGAGGAAGGGCGCAAGCTCCCACACGATCACAGAGTTGCAAGCTCAAAGCGTGTCTCGTGCCGTTGTGTTCAGTTACTTTGGGTTGCCCACTTTTTCTTTCGTCCTGAGCTTGTCCTGCTTCTCACTGCTCTTACTGATTTCTCTCGGAAGGTCTGGGCGGTGAATTCAGCAGGGAAAGCCCCCAGTAGCTGGACGCGGTGTAGGACCGGACCCGCCCCCCCGGAAGGTCTCAGGGCCCCCAGGTTCCACGAGGTGTCCTCCACGCAAGCAGTGGTCAACATCAGCGCCCCTGGGAAGCCCAACGGGGTCATCAGTCTCTACAGGCTGTTCTCCAACAGCACTGGCGCGGCCGAGGTGGTGGTGAGTGCCCCCAGACTCAAAGTCTAGGACTGGTTTATTTACTTATTTATTTTCCGTAAACCGTGATGCCCACGCTTTTTCTTCTCCTTGGTCCTTCTTTCTCGTGCATCTGTTCTCAGTGGCCCCCTGGTGAATCTAGGGGCACAAAGGTCCCTCTAAGAAGGAACAGGACACACGCAGACAGTATGGCATGCTCAGGCAGAGAACTGCTGAAGGTGGTGTTACAGACCCCACGAGTGTTGTAAGAAACCTACGACTTCCCAGGCAATGAAATCAAATCAATGTAGTTAGAAAATGCACCTTTGCCCTCCATGTAGTAGCGAGTGGCCCAGAGCAAGGGGCAGACAGATGGCCGTGTTGGTGATGGCCGTGCCACTCTGAAAAAGAGAAAAATTAGAATGAAGAATACCCTTGGGATCCTCATGTGGGCATTTGAAAATTTCTGGAACATCCTGGAAATGCAGTCTTCCTTTTGGTGCCTTTGAGAAAGTTCTAGCACGTTGGAAGAGACTGCAAAACAGCTTAGTCAGCAAAGCTATGTAGCCACGTTCGGGGCCCATCGGGGACACAGGGTGGGCTGTTCGGGGGCATCAGCGTTCCCAGCAGCCAGTGGCTGAAGCGTCCCTGATGATCGTGAGACCAGCTCCTGTGTGATTGAAAGAAGGAGGCTGAAAGCCAGTGAGTGGAAGCCTCCTTTCTCCGTCACTCTTCCATTTCTCACGGACAAGTATAGACGGTCACACTCTGTTCACGTAGACCTCGGAGAGAAATTGTGCACATCCCAGGGTTACATTATATATCACTTAGACCAGTTTAGGCAATGATCTGGGCACGTGTGCGGACACCTGCAGAGGCAGAGCCCGGTACCGGAACGCAGCTTCACACGACAACTCAACAACTCGCAGCTACGAGGACGTCTCCCGTTGAGTGTTAAAGGGGAATTAGCATGCTTCCTACAGGGCTACGCAGTCAATAAATATAGATGATGTAAATACAATCAACCCTTGATTATCCGTGCTTACACAATGATAATATTAATAAACTAAAATAATTTATATTTGGATGCATTGTATGCAATTTTTTTCAATAGCGGATAGCTCTCCTTAATCATATGTTGTTTATGTCAATGTGAAAATTAGTTTTTCATTTCTGAAGGGTTCTGTCCCAAAGAGTTCTTAATGAAACCACAATGAGGCAAAAAAAAAAATTGCTCCAAATAAACCAAAAAGTTTATAATGTAACAAGGATAATTGTGAAAAAGGCCATGATATTTATACAACCAATACTCTCAGAGAAAAAAAGATAGACTATCAAACTCTTAAGTAGATATAAAACATTCAATATAAAAATATACAGACACATCAAATACATCTTTTAAGCTCTTAAGTACCCAACTCTAACTTAGATTTGAGGGGATTTTGACCCCAAAATTATGTGCAAATAACAATGGCAGAATATGGACTTTAGAGAATGTCGAGTAGGAATATAATTCAAATGCAGATTTTTTTAAGGCATCATTCTGAGGGTCACAGAATTTTATCAAAATTTTGAGCATTTTGTGCCATTTTCCAGTATCTTTCTATGGTCATAGAGTGTATGCCTTGTGATTTCTGTCCAGTGACCACCTCAGACGTCTACTAACCCTTAAATCATTACATTTCTGCATGTCTCAGCCGTGCCTCTCCAACGGGCCGGTGATTCCTGGAGGGTAAATGCTGGCCACAGCCACGGTGCCTCTCGAGGCTACGCAGCCTGCGCTCCAGCCGTGGGAGGCGGGGTCCCCGTGCACGTGCGTCCCTGACTGTGTCCTGGACGCAGCCTCATGGAGCCCTCTCTCCGTCCTGCAGCTGTCGGAAGGCCCGGCCGCCCAGCAGACCCTCCGCGGCCTGCGGCCCTTCACCACCTACCGCGTCAGCGTGGAGGCCTGCACCTGCGCCGGCTGCTGCAGCAGGGGCCCCACCGCGGAGCTGAGGACACGCCCCGCCCCGCCCTCGGGCCTGGCCTCGCCCCAAGTCCGGACGCTGGCCTCCAGGACGGCCTCCTGCCAGTGGGGGCCCCCGCTCTTCCCCAACGGCGTCATCCTAAGGTAACCGATCAGCCCGAAGAACACATGCACCAAAATAAGACGTGCGAACTGAGTTACCCAACTCCTCCCCGAGGAAGGAGTTGCTTAGTGAACAGATACCATAGCTAATTAGACAAATACGTTGATGTCAGTGGTAATGTTCCCCACAGCGTGTTTTTACATCGTGGTATCAACGAAGGATAGAAAGGAGAACCACAAAACTGTCCTTAAGTCAGGAAGACGGTGCCGTGTGGTTGCACTCGCTGAGGGAGTTTGTTTCTCTTCGTGGTTCTGGAAGGATCCATCCTGCAGCCTCAGCTGGGGCAGAAAAGTTCGGGGGTTAAGTCAGGATTTCCTTGATCTAATTCACCATGTCGAAACGAGGCGCTGCTTGAAAGAAGTGAAAAGTTGTTTCACTCAAAATAATCAGAGGCAAAGAGATTTTCTTCATTTTCAACAGAAGAGAACAATTTTATCAGCTTCCGCTAAAGGGAGAGAAGTATCTTATCTCTCCCAACAAGGGTGACCGGTCTCCGGGTCAACAGCAACGTGTGTGTAGGTGATTTCTCCTATCTTCACCGCTGCTGGTTTCCAGCGGTGTTAAATAAAGTGTGTTTTCCAGCAGTGTTACATAAAGTGTGTCTGAGGGCAGTTTCCCACACATGGAAATTTTAAAGAGCTTGTACTTCAATGAAAGCAAAATGTCTTAGAAAACATAACCAGTTTTACAAGCGAATTGAACTAATTCCATGGCCCATTTTCTCTCGCCGTGTCCACTCTTTTTCTAGCTATGAGCTCCAGCTGCACAGGGCCTGCCCTCCGGACGCAGACGCCCCCTGCACCCCCAGCCAGCCGCAGACAAAGTACAGGGGGCCGGGGCCCACAGCCAGCCTGGGCGGGCTGCAGCCCTACACCGCCTACAGGCTGCGGGTCGTGGCCCACAATGAGGCGGGCAGCGCGGCTTCCGAATGGACCAGCTTCACCACTCAGAAAGAACGTGAGTAGAAGCCGCCGCCACCATAAGCCAGAGAGGGTGTCATGGCAACCGGGGGAGACTTGCCGTGAAAAGTGGGGAAAGCCAGTTTTCCAAAAGGATTGGAGTGAAGGTTTAGTTTTGTTGACTGCCACTGAGACATCCGCGAAGATGACTATTAGGAAAAAAAATGCCTCTTGCATTTAATAACCTGGAGATCAAAGGTGAGTCTAGGGAGATTTTTCACATGCAATGGGCTGAGCCCCATTTAGAGGAAGTGGATGAATGGGAAGGAAGACAATAGAGAATAGAAATTTTTCTAAAGGAGTTTGTCACTCCTTTTCTTTTCAACTTACGTAATGTCAGCACAGCATTTCCATACAGCTCTGAGGCATGGCAGCGTCAGGAAAAGCAGAGGCCACCTGAGTCCCAGAAAAGGACAAGTAATTAATTCATCGAGGCCTTCTTACATTTCTATAAAGTAACTGCTCATTACACTTTATAACGTACATGTGTATATTGTTGGCAAACACAAACCATTAAGAACCAAGTCCTTAGATTCAGCTACATGATTGGTGGGCCCACTGGAAAAGGAAAATACGAAGCTCCTCATTCAAAAATCGTAAGGAATTCTGAGTCTTAGACAGCAGAGCATTAGCCCCAGTCCAGGACTCTGCACAGGTAACACACCTGTCACCTGCTCAGTGGCACAGGGAACACACCCAGGAAGCTGATCCAGCTTATCATCCCCCCACGCAGACACAGCCACTGTTAATGTTTGGGATGCTCTGTTCCTTTCATACTTTTCCTTTGAGTAGTTGTTTTTTACGTGGCTGAGATCATCCTAGAATTAAAATTTTATAGTCCGTTTTTTTGTACCTGACATTATTTTATTTGCATTTCCCATGGCATTAAAAAAAATCTTCAGCCACCGAGTGTAATGGGGGTGCGGCATTCCATCCTATGATCTGGTTGGGCATTTCAGGTGTCGCTGTTTTTTCCTTTTATAAAAGTGGTGAGGAATTTCTTGGTGAACAGTTCTTTGAACGTCGGATTCTCTTCTTCAGTTAAATTTCGATGCATGGAATTCACTGCATGGAGTGTTTTAACGCTTTACATCTCTGGGTCCTTACTGCCATCTTGCCTTCCAGAAACATTGTACCAGGTCCCAAGCGCAGCTTCGGCAGTCAGCACTGGCACTCGTAGACGGGAGCGTTAACGTGGTCGCAGAAACGCGCAGCAGAGACTGCCTTCAGGGTTGAGGGGCCTCAGAGTGCAGTGGGCGCTGGGGGCATGGGAGCTGTCTCCAGACCCCCGGTTCCTGATTATTTTGATTGTTTGATTACTCGTTTCCTCGGGAAGATCTCCAAGTCCTGAAGGGCAAATAAAGCTCCTCTCTCTGTTTATACGATTGACAAGCCGTGTCTCCGTTTGCATCATTCTGATGTAGAGAGAAATCTCTTAGAGGGGGAATCTCTTGACCTGACCGAGGGAAGTCCGGATAAATGCAGCAGTGTGTCCGCGGAGATACTGGGCAACATTCGTGTTGGAAAACCAGACATTTAAGTGGGGCTTGATATCTTCTTGCTTTAGTATTCACAGAAAAAAAAAAAAGAATTATGGCTTGATGAAAATGTCTCCTTTTGAAAGCTAAGACTTTACATTTGCCTTCATGGTTGGATTTTACGATCACAAAAGCATGAATTATTCCTTCCTTTGTTATAGTTCTTGACATTAGCAACAGACGGATGTAATTTTTTAAAAAAAAGGATACCAAATGTATTTCCAGCACCCTTCTTTTCTTAGTGTGCAGACGGATCTTAACGCTGCTACAAATCCATTAGTTATTTTGGAGAAAACAAGACCTCGTGAAGTCTGTCTCTTCTGACTCGATAAGATGACACGGCATTCCTTCGTTTGTGTCTACAAAAATTAGTCACTTACATGAGGAGCTGCAGTAAAGGGTTCTTTTTCCTTCGTCACAGTGAAGGGGCTGAGATATAGAAGGAGAGCAGGCCTGGGAAACAGTGTCGCGTCTGGGTCTGATACAACACTTAGGAGGCCGGAGCTTGATTATGTACTAATGTGCTGTGTTACTGACTGATCAGCATGCGCCATGAATTCCTGTGCCCGAATTGCTGTTTGCCACGCTTTTTAACCATCTCAGGAAACACACGAAGGGCTCCCGAAAAAGCTTTCCAAACCAACGGCACCAAACGCACATAATTCACCATCTAAGCAGTTTGGTTTAGAGGGGGCCGGGGTGGGGGGGGTGTATTCACTTCATCTAGTCCTTGGGGCTGTGTAGCAATAAATATTGATTTGATATGAAAAACAGCTATCTGCTGTAGTTAATGTGTTCAGGACACTTCACCTGTTAGAAGGAGGAAACAGCAACAAACTATGAGCTCGGGGCTCTGTTGCGAGCAGAACCGTGGCGTGTGCATGGTTTTGTTCCATCAAACACCGCTCTCCATTGGTCTGGGGGGCGCGCAGGTGCGGTGTTGCCACAAGAGCATCACCCGACATCCCCACCGACATTGTTTTCTCCTCCCATGCAGTTTTTTAAAACACTGAGGACAGTAGGAAGGGTTCTAGCAATGCCACAAGTATTTTTGTTGCTCGTATTTAATAACAAAAGGGTAGACACACGCTCCCGCTGGGAGGTGGCCGTTCTCATGGCGTCCCCCCTCCCCCGCAGCGCCGCAGTACCGAGCCCCCTTCGAGGTGGACAGCAACCTGACGACGGTGCATGTCGACTGGAGCGGCTCCTTCCTCCTGCACGGCCCGCTGAAGGAGTTTGTGCTGACCGACGGGGACCAGCGCCTGTACCGGGGCCGGGACACCACCCTCCACCTCCCCAGGACGGCGGGCAGAAGTGAGTCTCTGCCGTCTGTTTCTCGGAGCGGGAGGCGCTCGGCTCCCCAGCTCCCCGAGCCGGTCGCCCTGCACGGTGGCCAGCGGAGGGTCACCCTGACACTGTCTCAGTGGGAAGTGGCCCCTTCTCGTGGGAAAGCTGCCGCTCGGAGTAAATGCGATTTTCCCTCCTCTTGGCTGCCTGGTGCGTGGATGTCACGATGCAGGACAGGGCTGCCCCTGCGTGACTGGGTGTCCCCTCACGGGACCCAGACCGGAGGGCAGGGCAGGTTCACAGGAGAAAAAGCTCCCAGGGGCAGGTCGGGGGAGTCCTGAAGTAGCGCGTGTTCAGGGACCTGGAGTTTTCCACACGTGTCTGCAGCCGCCCAGTGTGGCCCCGCTGGGCACTGACCACCTCCGACGCGAAGGGCCTGAACAGGGCTTTTCGCAACCAGCCTGGGTGCTGGCCCTGGAATAATGACCCTTTTCCCTCTGAAACCGCATTCTTTCCCCTCTTTAATTGCATGTTCTACCTCGGCTTTGGCTGCCTTTTCCACTGAAATGAGAAAAAGCTGCACAAGGTATTAAGTATTCTTGAATGATCTACGTGGTGCGGGACCAACACATGAAGCTGTTTTAAGCAATCTGGGTTTATACAGTGAATGAATTAGTGCTTTGTTTCCATTTTCTTGAAAATACTATTTAATTTGGCTATAAGCACAGATAAACAGTGAGCCCTGGCATTGCATTTATGGTATTTAAACGCTGTCAATACCATTTTTTACAACTGTCGAGCTACACATCTTTGTCACCACAGTTCTTGGTCACCTGGGCAGCTGGTGGGGGCAGGAAGCTGGCCTTCCACCTCTCACTTCCCTCTGGTTCCTGGCTATTGAAATCGGTATCTGCTCATTTGATTTCCGCAATCCCTTTTGAGTGCTCCCGCTTAGTAAGGAATGGGGTCACTGAGCAAAAGGTCACTGTAGGTTTTATAGGAGCAGGTATAGCCCATACGCAGAACAAGGTCCACTCTGCATATCATCCTTTCTCCTCTGAGAATTCTTTAACTTTGCTGTGTAAGCTCTAAGCTTCTTTAATTTAGAAGCTTAACTAAATTATATATGTATGCATATATATGTATATGTGTGTATGTGTGTATATACACATATATGTATATGTGTGTGTATACGTGTGTGTGTGTGTGTAGCTGCAAAAGCATCACACGACATCCCCACCGGGGTTGTTTTTTCCTCCCAGGGTTGAAGGGTTGCCAGTTTTTTAAAACACACACACACACACACACACACACACACACACACATGCTGTTAGTACACTAATTATAGCTGCTTTTCCTGGTAATCATGAAATTAGAAATAAGGTTGCGTATTAGGTAGAACCTCACAATTTGCCCTAGAAGCCTGTTGTCAGACTTTTTCATGCTGCGATACCTTGTCCTTCTGAAAGTGCGCCCGCTGTGCAGGGTGTTGCGTGGTGAGCCACTGACCTTCCGTGCAGCCTTCTTCTTCCAGGTCACGTGCACCACGGAGGAAGGGAGCGTTAAGACGCCGCTCATCCGGTACGACACCTCCACTGGACTGGGTAAGCATCTCCCTCTCGCTGTGCTCCCTGTAGCGCCTCTTGGTTCTCAAGAAACATGCGTTTGTTTGTTTGTTTGTACATGCTCATGCTAATAGACAGGCACTGACTGTTGGGAGGAATTATGTTGTGTTGTCTTGTGCAAAATGTTCAAATGTGTTCATAGAACCGACATTAGGCAAGGGGCTAGGACAGACCGTGAAAATGCCAAATAATTGACTTGTAAGTGCAGAGAGACATGACTGGACTCTCCTCGGCACAGTTCCTGTCGATCAAGAGCTGTACAGAAGACTTCATTTCCCCTAAAATGAGTTTCTAGGGAAAGTAGGAGGAGAGAGATCAGATGACGAGAGAAAATGCTCTAATGCCAATTTGCATCGATCATAACAGTAATATTCCAGGTTCAGAGCCTAAAACGGGGAATTTGGGGAATTTGGGAAATTCCTGCCTTGTACCCTCCGTAAAAGATTGTGATCAACCATTAGTACCAAGGAGTGTAGCCGAGGACACGAAGCTGTAATTTTTGCAGAGCAGCTTTTGAATTGAATTCTTCCCACAATCTTTGACTCTAGTATCTGCAAGACTGACTATTTCAAAGGGCATGTTAGAAAAGTACCAAAAAAAATTTTTTGAGAGCCCAAGTGAGACTGATACCTTATTTTAAATCCCAGTTAGGAATGTTATATGAAATTTGTAAGCATACATAGTCGGGACCTTGTTTTTAAATAAACATGTCCACAACTTCTGAAACGCTGGGGAACATACATACTGTTATCAAGGGTTGTTTCAATCTGTACGATAATGAAGTTAGTTTATAGTTCCAGACTTCCCGTCTGGATGCCGTGTGCAGCTCCTCGCAGCACCTCACACAGCCCCTCCCCAGCAGAGTGTCCCTCCTTGTCCTTAGTCATCTAAGACTCTCAGCGACTCCCGCGTCTTCCCCAGGGGACAGGTGGAGGCCTGAGGGGCGTGGGGCTCCCCCAGGAATGTCCCGCAGAACTTACGCAGGGTTTGGTGTTTCCGTTGGCTCCTGGCCCAGGCTTTTTTTAAAGCAACGAGTCTCAGATTCAGGCATGCACGGGATCACCCCGTCATGCGGGTCTGTCCTGGTTTCCCAGGCCCCGGGCACAGAGGCGGAGTCAGGAGGGCCTGGCTCTTACACAGGCCCATCCCAGTGGTCCTCACGCGGGGGACCTGGACCCCAGGTTGGGCAAAACCCACTGATGGGTGGACTCTTCTATTTTTGTTTATTTTTGATTATTGATTTCAGAGGCAGGGAGAGAGAGAACCCTTGATTTTGTGTTCCACTTACTGATGCACTCATTGGTTGGTTCTCGTCTGTGCCCTGAGCGGGGATCAAACCCGCACCCCTGGCATATTGAGGCAACGCTCTAACCACCTGAGCTCCCCGGCCAGGGCGAGGATGGGGTCCTTTGAAATGGAAAGGCATTGTGAAAAGAGGAGTTTCCACCCATGAGAGAAGGAAACGCTGAGGACTGTGCAGAGCTCTGGAAAAGCCCACAGCGGAGAGGCCAGCTGAGACTCAGAGTCGGTGTTAATCTTTCTGATGCGCTCGTCTCCCGCTCCCATTCTCCCGCCCAGGGGCAGCCCCCAAGCAGGAGGGACAGGCGGGCCGACTCCCTCCTGCTGCGCGGAGAGCCGTTCCCTTCCCGGGGCCGCCCTCAGGCGGGCCGCCCTGCCTTCCCCGGTGACCGCTCCGGCCAGGGGCCCACTGGGCCCATCAGACCGGCTTCTGGAGGTACAGCCCCGCGCCACGCACGCGGGGGACTCACCTCCTCGAGGGCACACAGCCCAGGCGGTGGTTTGGGCTTAATCACACAGCACGAGTCGGTCCCGATTCGGGGCCCTCTCACCAATGGGGCTCGGGCGGAGCCTCAGCTCCAGCCTCCAGGGCAGAGGGGAGGCGCAGAGCCCCAAAGGGGCGATGGGGCATTTTTTAACCCTCAGCCGAGGATATCAGAGGATACGTTTGTTTTTTTTAATTCTATCTTAGAGAAAGAGGAAGTGAAGGGCTAGAGAGAGAGAAACCTGGATGTGAGAGAGAAACCACGATTGGTCGCCTCCCATGCACGCCCTAACCAGGGATCGAACCCGCAACCTTTTGGTGCACGGGACAGTGTTCCCACCCGCTGAGTCACCTGGCCAGGGCCAGAGTGACTCTCTTAACCTCAGGGCCATTCGAAGTAGACTTCGAGCCGACAGAGCCCTATCCCTGCTGTCTCGGGGTTCCAGCTCCAGTTTCCGTCACCATCCCTCTCCCTTCATGCTCCTCCCATCGTCCCCTGAGAATGTGGGCGTGCCCAGCAGCCCACCCAGTGGCCGGGGTGCTAAAAAGGGGGGTGTTTGTCCAAGGCATTGCACCTGTGCCAGCTTGCACCTCCTCCTCCTGACGGGAGCTTGACAGGAGCCCGTCAGCATGTGCCCCAGCCAGCGGCTGGGCTGGGGATGACCTCTGAGACCCTCTCGTGCTCAGTGTAGGGGATGCCAGTGCTTTGTGCTGTCCTGCAGTCCCCCCACCCTGTGAGGGACCCCTGCGGGCCTTTCTGCCGTCTGCTGGGCTCACGCCTCCTGTCCCCGCAGCCACAGTCGTGATGACCCCGCCACCCCCTCCCGTGGCCCTGTAAAGCCCTTCCCCCGGGCCTGGCCCAGGGTCAGTGCTCATTAAACAGGAGCTGCATGGATAGGCCTCCTGTGCACAGTCACAGCGCGTGACCTCTCCGCACGTGAACAGAAATCAAGGGCAAGTCCAGGGGCCGCAGCCTTTCCTCCCATAGGCAGTCCTCCCTGAGGGGGCCCCTGGCTGACGACTCCCAGAGCCTGCGACATTCCGCCTGAGACCAGGCACGAGGACAGTCCAGACTGTGCTGGCAGGCAAGCGCGTGCAGGGGTCCAATGTCCCCAAGCCGGTGTGCACACAGCTTCTGAGGAACGGGGCCGTCGCAGGAAGCGAGGGGCCCCTGGGTGCCACGGCGCGGACTCTGTCCGCAGTGGGGCCCCTGCGGCAGGATTACTAGTAACACCACATTGAAGCTGGCCTTCCTCGAGGTTACTTCCGTAACCCCTGTGAAAGTCCGCTTGCCCCCTCCTGCCATCTGTCCCCAAAACGGGCCAAGGCAGCACGATGATCTACAGCCACCGTGGATCAGCCAGGTCTCCGTGGGGGCGGGGCTGTGAGCTCTCCGTGCAATCCCCCGACGCATGGTCCCCTCCCCCTGCCTGAACACAGGCACGGACGAGCACCCTGAGACCCACCGGGTGCAACACCAGGACAAGAGACCACGGGGCTGCCTTCGGGAGTGAGTGACCTCGCCCCTCTGTGCCCCCCGGTGCAGGCCTGGTGCTGACCACGCCGGGAGGGAAGACGGGGCCCGGGAGCGGCGGCGCCGAGTTCTACAGCGAGCTGTGGTTCATCGTGCTCATGGCGGTCCTGGGCCTGATCCTGCTGGCCATCTTCCTGTCGCTGATCCTGCAGAGGCGGGTCCACAAGGAGCCCTACGTCAGGGAGAGGCCGCCCCTGGTGCCTGCTCAGAAGAGGATGTCCCCACTGGGCGTCCACCCGCCGCGGGAAACCCACGTGGTACGTCTCTAAAAGGACGGGGGGTGGGAGGTGGCGCATTTCCTACCCTGAGACCGGAACGCGTGCATTTATTTACCGGGAAATGTTTCTGGAGCCTCGGCAACACGGGACTACATGACAGTTAGGTCTGACTAAATGTGAGGACCAAGGGAGGCTAACTCTAGAACAGTCTTCACTTTGGCTGCACGTCAGAATCACCTGGTGTTATAGACTGAATTCCACCACCCACCCCACCCCTGTGCTGCCCCAAATTCCTACACTAAATCCTAATCCCCAGTGTGAGGGTTTTGGGGAGGTGAAGCCTTTGGAAGCCATCAGGTCATTAGGGAACCCCACCATGAATGGGGGTTCCTGCTTGAGAGGCCACAGCAAGGACATCCCTCATCCATGAGCCAGGGAGCGGCCCCCACCCGGCCCTCGGGTCCCCACCCGGCCCTCGGTCCCCCAGCAGCTTGAGGTTGGACTTCCAACCTCCAGAACTTGAGAAGTCAGTTTCTGTGGTTTGTAAGCCAAGTCTAAGGTGTTTTGTTAGTAAGACACGTGGGAAGCTTTCCAAAATACCATTGCCTGGGCCTTATCCCAGAAGTTCTGATTTCACCTGCCTGGGGTGGAACTTGGGGATTTGCACCCTCTTTTTAACTCCCAAAGGTGGTTCCAGCACGCACCCCAGCCGGAGGGTTTCTGCTCTGTGTTGCACGGCAGGGGACTGACAGGTCACACAGCTGTGCAGCTTGGGGGGGTTAGGAATGACAGGGGGAGCCAGGGAGGGACTGACCTCCTAGCAGTGCCTGGTTCATCCCCTGGCCCCGGGTCCCCGGGGTGGATGGCTCGTTACAGCTCCTGGGCACCCACACCCGAGACAAGAGTTCAGGTCAAGGTGTGAGGGCGAGGGTCTCGCAAATGGTGCTGCGGGGGGATCGTTGCACAGAGAGGTTAAAGGTGACTGACTCTGAAGGTGCATTCGGGTGTGAGGTTCGCCCCACTGTCGGAAGACAGTTTGTAATTTCTAGCCCTCCCCCAGCTCGAGATTGCTTCCCAAACTATGTGCCCAAAGGGCAGCACTGCCCAACGGCCACTTGTTCTCCAGGTGGCACCAAGGTTGTATGTGAGCACGTGGCACCTGGCGACTAAAATTCTGACCCCCAGTCCCCACGTGTGGGCAGTTTTTCCCAGCATGCAATTCCCTGACACTGACTGTCCTACAATTTGCCTTAATTCTGACAGTTTACCTAGAGGTAGTGTCAGACCCCTCAGGCGAAGGGCTCAGTCCTGCAAGACTGTCCCCCTCACCCAACTTCGGGTGCCAGTCACAGGTCCAGGGTGTCACCTGAGCTTCTGACCAGGTACAGACCAGAGGTTCCGATGACCTCCTCCCTCCCTGGGTGCGATGAATTTGCTGGAGCGGCTCACAGATCTCAGGGAAACACCAAATCGCTGGTTTATTACAAAAGGATGTAACTCCGTCCGAACAGCCAGCTGGGAGAGATGCACAGGGCGGGGCCTGGGGGAAGGGTGTGAGCTCCCACGCCCTCCCCAGGTGTGCCACTCCCCCTGGACCTTCAGGTGCTCACCGACCCAGCTCTCCAAACCAGTGCTCCCGGGTTTTTAAGGAGGCTCATCAGTCGGTGAATGGAGTCATTGGCTGTTGGCGACTGACTCAGCCCACAGCCGGGTCAGGAGGTGGGACTAGAATCCAATTCTCTCCTCCTGTGGTCCGTCCTCCCGGCAACCTGCCCCTCCTTAGGTGTGGCCCAAAAGCCACCAAGTTAACATAACAAAAGACAGCTTTGCAGCTCTCAGCACTTTGGAAATTCCACAGGTTTTAGGAGCTCTGTGCCAGAAATGGGGACGAAGACCAGATATATTTCTTAAGTCACAATACCACAGCAGCAGCAAAACCAGACACAGATGTCTGGTCAAACTGCTTGTCCCAACACTCGAAAAAATGGAAATGGGTGAAGGGCAGCCTGGTCCGCCCCCCGGCCCCTCCCATGTTCCCCACACAGCGCTGAGCAGTGGGTGAGCCCTGGACGGAGCTGGCACGCCCAGGTCGCAGGCAGGGTGGGGCCAGCCAGGGAAGGCAGCAGTGGCTCTGGGCCCCGCGGTCTGTGGTTGGTGCAGCATGTGCGTTTCTGCGCATCTCAGGACAGTGCTGAAGTACGAGTACGTGACGCCGTCGTTGGGGAAACACCGAGCTTGAAAATGTTCGCGCACTGACCGATGTCTCCCCGTTTGTCCTCAGTTTGACTCTGTGGCGGACGTGTCCGACGTGTCCAGCAATGTCACCCTGAAAAGCTACACCATGCACTTCGAGGTGGCTCTGCGTGCTGCATGAATGCATGGCCTTCTGCATGGCGTGTCGGTTGCACGGTGTAAAGCAGGGACACCTCACTGATTAGCCGGCGGGGGCAGCCTACTCCGATGTTTCCCAGCAGCTAGACTTTTCATCCCAGGTCCTAATCGGACTCCAGGTCCCAATCAGAGTGCCCCTGTGCTCCTGATGTTAGACCTGACTTGTTCTGGAGGCTGGGTCCCGGAACGAGGGGACAGATGTGGAATGAGAGAGAAGGGAGAGAATGTTTAAGCGTCAGGCATGCTCAGTGGGAAGCTGGGGAGCACACGGCTAACTGGCCACCCTGGGCGAGCAGTGTTCTCGAGAGAGGAAGGGGTCTTCCGTCAGCCCACCACTGCGGCGCAGCCCCCCGAGTACAGGGGGCATCTATAGTCGGTACCCATGCTCTCCGGGTGCTCAGAGCACCAGCAGGCCATCCAACGTGACTGCTGGTGTATCATCTCTCCTCTACCGGGAACCCGGGGCCACAGCTGAGTGCCGCAGGAGGCAGTGGAGACGGCATTCCCTTCAGTGACGAGATGTGACACACGCTTCTGTCGTGTTGCAACCCCCCTGTCCTTTACCCACTAATCACCGGCAGCGACTTTCCCTGCAGGGGGTGGCCGACACCAAGATCCCGCGGGCCGGGGCGCGCGTGAGCCTCAGGAGCAACCGCAGCATCTCCGTCCTCCGCATCCCGAGCCAGAGCCAGCTCCGCCGCGCCTACTCCCACAGCTCCCTGCACCGCAGCGTCAGCCAGCTCATGGACCTTCACGACAAGAAGGTCCTGGTGGACGACTCGCTGTGGGAAACCATCATGGGCCACGACAGCGGACTGGTGAGTGGGATTTCTTCCCCCAGAGCCTCTGCCAAACACCCGGGTGGACTAGTAGGCAAGAGGGGGCGTGGGGCCTCCTGGACCCCACGGAGGCTGCCCACAGGCCAGGTGCGTCCCTCTGACCATTATTAACCCGAGCATTTCCCTGGGGTCGCTGTGATTGATTGACAAGCAAGGCAGAGACATTGTCTTGTTTTCCTAGCACACAGTAGAGCTCAGAAAGTAAGCTCATGAGTAAGTGAAGGGGCATCCTCGGGCAGAAAACTGGAAGTACAATCGGCCTAAAACCAGGCACGGAGGACAAGCACACGTTTTACTGCAGAGAAAGACACAGCGCAGCACCCTCTCTTTCCTTCCGGCTCGCGGTTGGAGAACAGGGGCCTCCTAAGGGGCTCGGTGGCTCCTGCCCTAGTAGCTCGGGAAGTCTCGCAGGTGCCCCTGCTTATGGACCCCATCTTTCTCAAGTTCAGTCCAGCGGGCACGAATAACTGGCTCTGGGAGCGAACCTCGTTGTTGTCTGTTATTTGCTGTGAGCTCCTGGTGACAGAAAGGAGTACGTTCCCAGGTTCACCACCCAGCAAACTTCTCCACTGGGCCGCCCACCTGGGCTCCCGCGGGAGAGACGTCCCTCTGGGGCGGTTAGTAGACCGAGAGCCCACCGAGGACGCGGCTCCTCTCCTTCTGAGAGGCAGCGCCCTTCACCTCCCTTTCTTCCCACCCCGGGCTTCCGGACTCACTCTCTGCAAGCCCTAACTTTTCCTGCGCCAAGAAGTTGCTGACTTCCACAAAGCCCTTCTTAACTCAGGTGAAGCCGTACAGTTTCCAGCTCCAATCACAGTGAAAAAATAAAATACACGGTCCACCCTCCTTGTTCAGAGGGACATGTGGCGCAGTTTTAAATCACAGGCCGCCCTCGGTGTGAATGTGACCACCGAATCCCGAGATCCCAACCCAGAGCCGAAGTTTCTGAACGGCAAGAGTCATTAGCCGGCGGACACATGGAGTTGTCAGCTGATCACGCTGGGTGCAGAGCCAAGTGGCAGTTTCCCACGGAGGGCTTACGTGTGTGTCCTCACCCAAAGACACGAGCCGGTCACTGTTTTGTGGAGCTGGGACCTTAGAAACGTCCGGTTTCCACTGTGACACCGGACGCCGTGCACACCTGCTTTCGATGGTACTAGTGAGAGGCAGCGGCAGAGCCACGCAGGTCCGCTTCCGAACTGCCAACACTCGGTAAATTGTGCCTAATAGTGAGCATTAGCAAACCTCGTTAATGAATGCAAATGCAGTCGGAGGAGGAAGCCATGGGGCAAAGAGCTCCCATTCTGGTTCTTCCACTTGCCTTTTGAACTCAACCTTAAATATATATGTACACAGTCTACTTTTTGCAAACCAGAAGGCCGAGGCTTAGAGGGATGCAGGTATGGCAGGTTGCAGACCTCGGATGGCGTGCGTTTGGGACGCGTATGGAGTTCAGGTGCGCGTGTGAAGGGGTCCTTTCACCGCGGGGAGTTTCAGGCGGGGGGGCCTCCCACCACCCCGGGCAGTGCTGAGCTGGGGCGGGGCCGTGGAGAAACCAGCGCCGTCCTGACCCGGCCGCCCGGCTGTTTCAGTACGTGGACGAAGAGGACCTGATGAACGCCATCAAGGGCTTCAGCTCGGTGACGAAGGAGCACACCACGTTCACGGACACCCACCTGTAGCGCACGGAGGCCTGCGAAACGTGAGTGAGAGACCGGGAGGCGGGCTGACCTGACACAAGTGTGAATGCTAAGAGCCGTCGCTTGTTATTCTGTGGACCCCTTAAGGAAATGAGAATTGTGTTCGACCTTGTTCCTCCCCAGTAGAGGTCTAAGAAATGTTATTTTTCTGGTTGTCTGGAACGAGGGGTCCCATCCCTATGAAAATACTTCTTTTCGGGAAGCTAAAACCACAGGCACTTTTCAGCGGCTCTGGCTGGCAGCCAGGCCATCGGTTACACAAAATAATGGGCCCTCTCCAGCAGGCTGAGCTGGTGGAAGGGAGCAGCTTCGAGTCGCACTGGTTCAGAGCTCGTCACTGACACTTCCATCCACCTCCTTTGTCCGTGAGGTCAGCAGGGCCCTGTGAGGAGCACCCCTGGCTGCAGGCCAAGCCGAGTCAGGGAGAGAGGAGTAACCCTGCAGTGCGGCTGCACCCTGGGCGGAGGGGTTCATTTAGTTACAGCGTTTCCAGCTGCTCGCCGCACTTCTTGTTAGCGCATCACATACAGGTACGAATAAACGCCTCCTCCTAACGCTGAGGACTCTGGGAAGAGGCTGGGTAAGTACTCCATGTTGTGCTTTAGTTTTCTTACTTGCCCACCCCACTTTTACGTAAAGACAGACAGAACAGATAATTACAACTCTTGGTAACACTGAATGTGTACTTCGCCTGCTGTTCTCTGACACCCCACAGACAAGGTGAGTGCGTTTGCACACACGTGAATTCCCCCCCCACCCCGCTTTCACTGTGGGACAAGGAGGTGAACGAACTCGGGTGGGCGTGCTTTAAACAGATACTAAGTGTTCCTAAAATAACTGAAAACACATAGTCTTAATCACTTTTATTTGACTTGATCAATATATAAATACAAGAGAATGGTTGTGAAACCACCGGTAAAATGGTAAACTCTAATGCATTTATTCCAACTTCACTCACTGTATTTCTTGAAATGGGAATATATACATTTTTCACCAATAAATGTTTAATGCTTGAAATGTACAATCATCCTATTTGCAGAAACTTGAAAATCTCTCTGTATCTTGAAAATCATTTCAATTAAATGGGGAAAAAACAAAAAAATTATTTTATTCTTACAATTCAAAATATATTCAAAATAATATTTTTACAGCAGCCAAAACCTTTAACCCAAAATTCAGAACTGTCGTCTCAGGAGCTGAACAAAGGGGCCACATTCCAACCTCGGTACCGACGAAGAACTCGGGCCGTGGCCCCCAGCACGAGGGGGGCCAGCAGCTGCCCCAGTGTTCCCTTCCGGGCACTCGCGGCTTTGGCCCTGGGGATCATGTTTATTTTATCTGCTCGCACACACACAACTGTAAAGGCAGTGTAAATGGATGATGCTGGGCATGTGACACCTGTGAAGCCTGACAAGACGTAAGACTTCCCTTAACGAGATTCGGACGATGATGACCTGCAAGGGACCTGCGCTACCAGTCCGCTCTGCTACGCGACATCAATAGTGTTTCTGGATTACGTGGTAGTTCGTCACACACATAGCACCTCGTCAGACCTCAGGTAAACACTTTGCAATCACAATAAGGGTCGAGAGACTAGGCTCCAAAGAGAATTATGTGATTCTCGGGGAGTAATGCCCTCCGGGGGTTCCCGCGCTCCAAGCAGGCACCGCCCCGATAGGCTGGGTGCTCAGGACACCTCTCTCCCAGCTCCCCGGAGAAAGTGCGCCTGAAAATGGACCCTTGGAAGTGGACCCTTGCTCTACCAATCACCAGTTAAACGTACTTGTAAACCTCAAAAACAAAACAAAACAAAAACAACTTCAAAAAGGTCAAAAGAGTCTCCGATCTCCCTACTCCAGATAATTCTGTAAAAAAAGATAACAGACGAAGTCCAACTTTAATCTGTAGAGTTTTGGGGTAAAACGGAAGAGCGCTGACACGCGGCGCCTCCTCAGGGAGCGTGTGTCGCCCCCACGGAGCAGGTCCTCTCCGTCCGCGCACCCTGGCGCCCAGCTCTGCCTCTGCCGGAAGTCCGCACTGCGGGTGGACAACGTGGGACCTCTCTAGAACATGACAGTGTTGTCTCACATACTTAATACCTATACTAATGAAAAAGCACGTATAAAAAAAAAAGCAAGCCCTGGCTGGATGGTCAGTGGGTTGGGGCATCGTCCCATACACCGAAAGGTTGGGGGTTCGAGCCCCAGCCGGGGCGGCATGTGTGGGAGGCAGCCGATGCCTGTTTCTCTCCCTCGTCCCCCTGTAAATCAATATACATATTTAAGAGAAAGAAAGAAAAGAAAGACTACTTATTTCGGTGAGCATTCACAAGCTGTACTCCTGGCCCGAGGAGTCGCTCTTCTTATGGCGCGGGGACGGCGTGGTCTTGGTGGGCGAGGGCGACGCGGTGCCCGGGGAGTCGGTGCCCCCGTCGGAAGTGCTGGGGGACGAAGCCAGGTGGGGCACTTTCTTCCTCCCCAGGAAGCCCCCACCCTCAAACCCCCCCTTCCTCCGCAACTCCGCTTTGCTGTCGTTCTCCTCTTCCGACGGCCTTTTCTTAGGTTCTACGAAGGCTTCCGCTACTTTGTGCGCCTCCAACCCGCTCTCGGACTCTCTCCCGCCTTTCGTTTCCGCCCCCGGAGACTTCCTCTCGGGCACGGCGCACTCCCCGGCCGCGCACTTGACCTCGGCGTGGCCGGGGCCCGAGGTGGCGTTCTCGGGGACGGCCGGCTCCCCGTCTCGGTTCAGGTGGAGCGCCTGAAAGTCCCGGTAGCTGTGGAAGCTCTCGGTCCTCCGGGCCCTGGCCAGCAGCGGGCTCTCGCGGTAGGGCCGCAGGGAGCCGTACGTGGCGGCGTCGCGGACGGGCTCCGGGTGCTGGAGCTGCAGGCTGCAAGGGTTTCACAGGTGGCAGTTCAGATCGGTCTGGAAACTTCCAGGGGCACCTCTCACTAACTAACCACCTGTATGAGCACACGACACACGTCAGTACTTTCTGTGTCACACACTCGTGTGCGTGAAACTGTCACCGCAGACACAGGCCCTCGGTCAGGCAGGGTTTTCTCCCGCTGCAGTGGGCACACAGAGTCTGTCGTCTTAGTTTCAGGTGGACCACAGAGCACTCAGAGATGTATGTAACTTACGACGTGATTCCCGCTAAGTCCAATGACCATCTGCTACTGTGAGGTCACTGCAGCGTCACTGGTCATATTCCCTATGCTGTACTTTATATCCCCGTGACTGTTTTTTTATAACAAGCTAAATCCCTGAATAGAGGGAAAAGGACTAAAACCGATATAGAACCACTATAATTCAGAACGTGGCCCTAAGTTCAGACTGTGGATATTGTTAACGTTAACTAAACACTTATACTATGTCATTGCTTTAGAAGTGCGTAACGCACACAGAAACCGAATCATCACGTCGGGTGCTGCGTGGACGTCAGCGACACCTCAGCAGACCAAACGGCAAGCCGTATGCTGCGCGAAGGTTAGACAGGACAGTGCGCTCACTTATCAGCACGTCCCCGGGGCCAGAGGCACAAAGGGCGCCACAGACTGTCCAGGGGGACACCATGTTTCTGGTTTCCTTTGAATGAATTCTCAATCACAGAGCAGGGACCCCAAGTAGCAGAAATCCACCAAATACGGTAAAGGGTAAGAAAGTGTTTCTATGAGAAGAACCAGAAGCATGTAGTGGGGAAATTCAGTAACTTTTCTTCCTGACTGAGCGGCAACAGAAAGTCTGAACCGAAACGCCGTCAGGAGAACCCGGCCTCCGAGGACCCCCGCGCCGCGAGCCCGGCCTACCTGGAGCTGGACTCCCGCAGGCGGCTGGGCTGCACCACCGAGGTGGCGGGGCTGATGCTGGGGGTGGCGCAGCGCGACGCGCTCAGGTCGCACTGGTCCAGCAGCTTCAGCAGCTCCTCCTCCGTCGGGCCCCCTGCGTCTGGGGAAACATCCGCGCCGTGACCCCGGGCGCTGCGCATGCGCCCCGCGCCCACCCCGCGGGGCGCCTCCCCCCGACGCCTACCCCGGTCTTCTGTCTTGTTGACCATGTCCATGGCCGTGGTCAGGTCCCACATCTGGATGCTGCCGTTCGTGTGGCCCGTGAACAGGTAGCGCCGGGGCCGCGAGCCCATCCTGCTGGAGCCCTCACACTCCCGCACGGTGAACGCGGAGATGGTGGTGCAGTCCACCGCCTGGATCTCGCAGATTCTGCAAGGGAGCCGCACGGTGGTAAACGTGGGGAGGAGTAACCCCATCACTGAGATTCTACTGAGTTTTAGGGGGGGAAGGGGGAATGAGGGAGAGAAACACCAATGCACGCGAGATCCAACCATCGGCTGCCTCTCACACGCCCCGCGCTGGGGACCTGACCCACAACCCAAGCCGATGCCTGGACTGGGAGCCGCACCCGGCACTCAGAGGCCAGCGCTCAATCCACTGCGCCACACAGCCAGGGCTGCAACTGAGATTTCTGAAGTTAATTTATCATTTGCAAAATGAGTCGAATACTGTATGGATGTAAAACAGATTTAAAGGGGTCAAGACAAGTCAACAGGAATCAAAGTCAAACTTTGTGTCTTCGAGTCTAGAGAAAAGGCTCATAAAATCATGTGTCCAGTAATTAAAATCAGGCAAAATTTAAGTCGGGCTTGAAAGAGCCTTGGTAGGAAATGGGCTGTTCTTTCAAAGGAAGTTACAGACGAAAAGAAACAAAGCAAGCAGACATCATGCTAGAGAAGCCCTTTAAAATTGGCAAAACCCTGAAACCCGAAAGAATGTGTATCTGTGCGGGGACACCTGACCAGCGTCCCCGGCCGGGGTGACACCCCCCACTCCCCAGAACCCGAGCGTCTTCAGACAGCTTCCGCCGGCCTCCTAAGGGGCCGACGGCCTGCTTCACTCTACACAGTGATTTCTGCTGTCGTTTCTGTAAGTACAGCTTTCCCCGGCACCGTGGAGTCAGAAGTCACAAAGTGCTCTCTCCTGCAGAAACTGCAGGTGGCGGCGACTTACTGCGCTGTCTGGGCCACAGCGAGGAGAAGGTCAGAATGTGACCAGGACACGAAATGCTAGTTGTCAGGTGACGTTACGATGCCAGCTGTAGTAAACGCTGGGCAGCCTCCTCACCAACTGTGCTGACAACACTACATCACAGCGATGTACGACATTTCTCAAGATAATAATTGGGCCTCTACTACACTGCATTTCTTTAAAAAAAAAAAAAAAGCTTACAAAAAATATACCTTAATACATAGAATTTCCTGGAATTAACTCAATAGTTACTACAACTATTTGCCGTGAATTTCAATAAAAAGAAATTTATTTCAAAGAGTTACTAAAACATTAAGAAATGAGAAACCCCATGCTGAAGAAACCATAACTGAGATATTGTTAAAAATATCAGCACCAGTAACATTAACGTGAACATCCATAATGCTCTTAATGACTACTAACAGAAATTTTACTTTTTGACACGCAACCTTTTTTAAAAAAAAAAATGTTACAGCTCCCTGTGTTTGAGGCTATGAATAAATTTTTTAAAAAGTGAAATTTCAGTCACATAGAAAAGGAGGAGGGAACTCACCTCTACTCAGCACCTACTACAGTCGGGGACAGGACAGGTCGCATGCTTTCACCTCACTGAGCCCCCCGGACATCCCACCAAGGTCGCTGAAACTTTTTTCACAAAGAACCGGGGCTCCAAGCAACAAAGTAACCGAAGCTGAAGGCGCCCAGCCGGCGAGAGGAACCGCCAGAGTCAGAGGCTGGCTCGGCTGCCCGCGGGGAGTCCTCACCAGCCCTCCCTGGCCGTCTGCGGCAGCACGGACCCCTAACCACGTCCTGCGGGGCCCGCACCGGACAGCCGGGTGCTGAGTTACAGAGACCGCAAGACCGCGAGCACACTTCTCTCCCAACAGCGTGTTTCTGGCAGCGCACCCATCGGTGTACCCAGTGGCCCAGTGCGGCACGCTCCGCGGGGCAGAGGGACTGCTGAGTGCGCGCCCCCGGGCGGCGGGCGGTTTTACCTCTTCCCAGTGGACGAGAGCCTCACGAACAGCTTGTTGGTGATGGGGACCACTTTCTGGATGAACACCTGCTGGTCGTCCCGCTCTCCGAAAGGCCCTTGGTCGGAAAACAGAAGGTGTCAGAAGAACCTGATTAAAATTTAAATGGTCTCGTTTAATTTAAAAACAATTATTAATGTGGAAAAAGAAAAGGCCTTTTTCATGCCTGTTAACGTGCGTTGCATTCCACGTCAATTGGACAAATACAGCGATACTAGTACTTCATTTGGTATTAAAATTTCTTTAAAGAAATACCTATCGCAAGTTATATTCTTTGCACGAAGGCTTTTAGAGCTGAAGGCAAGACAACACGCTTAGGCTGCACATGGCCAGGCCCAGAAGGAAGCCTGCTAAACACAGCTCTGCTTGCCCGACTGTCTTCGAGGACGCGCTCAGTTCCTCTTAACTTCAAAAAAGGGACATATAAATGAGGTTACTTTTATGTGCTGATTTTACCTTTGAAAAGCCAACATGCAAAATCCAAAAAAAAAAGTGCAACTGCATTGAATAGAATTCAATTACTAAGAAGCCTGTTGCATCCTGCTAAGTTTTCAATCGAAAAAAGATTCAATGATTTTTCCTTGATTGTACTTGGCAAGGCAGGTTAATTGGCTCATCCATTTTAGGAAGATTCTGAACAATATAAAATGTTTTCATACAAAACAAATATCAAATTTTAATAACCCTTTTTTCCATCATATTCAACAGCTAAAATAATATTAACTTATTATTAACAAAAGATGTGATACACAAGTTTTAAAGACCTGATATTCCCATGTTATCTTATATAAATCACACCTAATAAACAGTATCTTAATAATTTACCGTGTGGCACAGTAAATGCTTCAGAGACAGCTGAATGTGGTCATTACAGCCGTATGAGGGGTGCACTACTGTTATCTCCATTTTACAGATGAGAAAACTAAGGCACCAAAGGGCTCACAGCTCCTACTTGACGGAACTGGAAACTGAACCCAAACTGCCGTGTTCTCCCTGGGGCCACGCGGCCATCCAGCCACTGGACAACCTTCCCAAGTCTAACTCTACCGAGAGGAAACGACCTCATCAGTAACCTGGGAGCAAAGTCAGGCCAGTGGTGACGAGTACAGTACCCGGAACGGGGACTACGGGACTGGATCTTGCCCCTCCCACCTCCCACACTTTGTCCTGATTTCTCACATGACTGATTTCCATGCATCAGTCCCACCTCCCTCTGTACAGTTTCTCCCCTCCTCCCCCAGACTGACTCCTGTCCTTCAGAACACAAAGTATCCTCACATCGCTCCTAGCTTCAGTGGGCTCCAGAAGCAATAAAAAATGCGACCTCTGAACTTTCTTGCCTTCTAATCTTTTGCAGTCACCTCCCACAGTCATTACTGCATCACCACCAAAACTGAGTCGGCCCTGACCTCTCCCCACTGAAACGGGACTTCCTGTTCTGTTCCTCCCATCTGTATCTCTTAGGATATTTTTTAAACTATAAAGAAAAACAAATTCTCCCTGCTTTGTTTCAAGGATGTCACCGGGCTGTTTCTGAGTCTCTTCTCCCGCATCTGAGCCCAAACCACTGGGCTCTGCCCTCACTCCCACCCGCAACTGAGGACCTGGACACGCCCCCGACGGGCCAGGTCCTCCTGGCCTCTGTCCCTTCACCGTGCCGCGCGCCCTGCCAGCAATGCCCGGACGGGAACCTCCCACTCTGCACGCCTCGGCTCACACACCAACTGCCTCTACGGGCGTTCGGTCCGAACACCAGTTCCCACCGGCGCCCAGTAGGGGTCGCACCGCCCACGCAGGCTGGCCGGAGGCAGCAAGGACAGCCCACGTCACCGCGGCCGGTGCATGGCCTGCCCAGAGCCATCTCCCCAGGTGCCCTTTGCCTTCGGGCACCGTGTACAAAACACAACCATGTGCTTTTTGCTCCCACCACTCACCATACTCGGAGGGGATGTTTACTTCGTTCTTATCAGATTGCTAATGCCTGGACCAAAAGTACTCAATAATCATGTTTACCCTACAGCTAAAACTTACACTATGTTATATGTCAGTTAAATCTCAATAAAGCCGGGGAAATGACAAAATGAATCTGTAAGCTCCCAGTGCCCGGCATCACACGGAGAACTGGAATCAGAGAGCAGTGTTAAAATTAGCAACACTGAGCATTTTTTCCTGAAAACACTAAGTCTGTGGCGGTACAGTTCTCAGAAGTGGCTTTTTAAAGGTAACCACTTAAAGCCTTTGCTGTGGGAGCGAACCATGCATGGGCCCATTTAACTGTTTCCTGCAAAACAATCACAGTAAAACAATTCTAAGGCACTCCCCCCCGTCTTCCATCAGTGCCGTAATTTCTGACCACACACACACAACGGTCAGGAGCGCACGCTAGTCAGCCAGCAGGTCCCGGCGAACTACTGAAAGCTCCCCGAGGGGCAAGGAACACACAGTGTGCACTCTGCGGTGGGCCCTGGGGAAACGAAACGACCGGTCTCTGCCAGGACTGGGCGCACGCACACGTGTGTGTGTGTGTGTGCGGCACGGACACAAACCGAACTGGCTCCACACACCGTGCCCTGGAACCGGAGCCCAGCCAAGGAGGCGCCACACGCACTGTTTCCTACGGGCCGAGGGGCCTCACAACCACTCTGGGAGTGGAAGAACCTCACTGGCCCTTCCTTGAACAGCCTCAGGTTTCATTTCCAGGTGGTAAGGAGTGAAAGAAAAAAGTCCAAGTCTCAGATACAGCCACCCTAGCTTTTAATTACAAACAACAATGGTTAGCATTTGAAGATAATTTTTAAAAGGAGAAATGCTAATAAGAGGAAAAATTTGCTCACTTTTAAAATGAAAGATGCTATAATCCTGTATGTTTATAGAACCTAAAAACACACTGAATTTGTTTTAAATGAGTTTCAAAGCTGCAACTAGGAATCACATCTGAACCCGGGGGGATCTGGGCTCCTACCGTTGCCAGCACACTGGGGCGCCGCCCACGCAGCCGCAGGGCACGTGCAGATGCGCCCCGCCCCTGGCCCCCGCCTCACCCCGCCCAACCCCCCGGCATCTCACTCACCGATGTCGTTCCCGGAGGAGTAGCTCCCGTGACTCTCCGCCTCCTCCAGGGACAGGATCTTGAAGGAGGCCAGCGGCGTGGACCCGGGCTGCGTGGAGATCATGCCGCGGAAGCGCGTCACCGTCCACGTGCGGACGTGGTTGTTGTCCGCACAGACTGCGGGAGGAGAGAGCGCACGAGAGCCACTAAGTGCGGGCGGAGGGGCCCCAGCAGAACCACCCTCGCGGACACCTTCCAGCTCTGTCCCCTGCGGCCTCCAGCAAGCAGACCAGAGCACCCTCGGACCGGCAGATGACGTCTTTACCCTGAAATTACTCTTAACTTGTACCTAGCCAATACAAATAAGAGAACACGGTTTTCGCCTTGCTGTAAGTATCTCAGGCATGTAAGTGAATCTACGGATCCTTACAAAAGAACCCTGTAGAGCAGGACGGGTTAAAGAAAGCATTCGTAAGAGAACATACTGAGGATTAATTTGTTCCACGGCGAAACTCCATGGCAAACAAGTTGCCTACTTTATCTTTTTAAACCACAGAAAACTTCCACTCGCATTACTCAAATATTAAGCCGCCTAGACCAGGAGTTACTGAAAATTTTTTGTCACAAGTGACATGACGATTGTCAAAAAGCTATTAGGAACCAGCTGTTTTTTGCTCATTCACAGCTACAGCAAAGAAAATTAAGATTCCATAGAAAGCTGAGAGCTATTTTTACATCAAATAAAAGTCTGTATTTGAAAACATACTCCAAAATTAGCTTATTCTTTCATGTAAACAATATTAAATGAGCATATGCTAAGACATATCTAACAAGTAACCTCTTTCTTTGGTCTGAATACACCATTAAAAAACAGAAACCAAAAAAATATCATTAATGCAAGAACTATACTTTGGTGACATGCCTTAATAAAAAAGTATACTAACTTGACAATTTATTATGATTTCAGAAAACTTACTCGTCGATATAGACCAAGAAAGCACCCAAAATTCACTGTATACACACAATACTTCCTTTTGGGTAAAATGCCATAGTTGCACATTGTAAAACAAAACTCTAAAACAAAACTAGAAAGAAATTTAATTTTGGCTAATTGCAACAAGAATAAAAAAATGTACAAATGTTACTTAAGTAACAAAATTCTCAGTTCTCACAGTGCCAGCTTTCTGGTTGAAAAAAGAAAAGATGTTTAGTTCTAGGCTGTTTATTCAGCTCCATGGGAAATAATACCCTGGTTTCACTATTAACCTTGCTGGGTTTCAGAAAAATAATTTAAATACCTTAAAACTTATGGCAAATTTTGTTATGTGATTCAAATGAGCACTATGACCATCTGTTAACATTAATCGTTATCTAAAGCTTTTACTTAAGACAGAGAAACCGACACTATGGGAAAAAGAACGTCACTGCATGTACGCTGACGTCCACCAGGTGGCAGAACAACCTAGTGGAGCACGGAAAACAAAACACTCCTGGTGTTCGGCTGAACGGACTTTGTGACTTCACTTAAATTTCAGAACTGCATGAAACAGCTGGCATCAAAATGCAAGTCTGACCGCAGAGTGGTTCGGCAGCACATCCTACACTAACACCGTCACCGTCACCCTCAAAACACAGCCAGAGCTCCTGAGATTCCCAAGTGCTGTCACGGAAAAATCACAGCACCCTGCAAAACAGTCTTCTCACGAGGTCAGAAGAACTCATTCATTCTACAACACTCGTTCGGCACCTCCCCTGTGTGAAGAACTGTGCTCGGTGCTGAGAACAGGGTGGAGAACACCAGCTCCTGCTACCGTAGATCTCACTCTAAATTGCTACAAGGGGAAGACAGGTGAGAACAAACCAACCATCAAGTGGTGCGTCCAAGAAGAAAACCGACCGAGACACCGACAGAGCAGGTGGCTGCGGGGCAGAGGTCCGGCTGGCCCAGCGGGCCGCTCCAAGGAGGCTGGGGTCGGGGGCGGCAGGAAGGGACAGGGCGAGCGGGGAGAAGACGCGGGGGAGGCAGGCGGGTCCAGAGCAGGCAGAGCCACAGGGATGTACTGATTTGTTCCACGTACAGTAGGAAGCCCTTGGGAATCGGATCCCGTTTGCGTTTCTGAACAATGTTTCTGGCTGCGTTGGCGTTACTGTGTTATACATTTCTGCATCCGGGCAGAAACGCTGATCGGCACTACTGTGTCGGCAGCAAAGGATGAGAAGTGAGGTGGTCAGATCCATGACAACACGGGAGTCTCGGAGTGAAGCTAATAGGACTTATTGGTGTAACCGGACTTCCAAGCCTCATTCCCAGATTTCCCGGTGGAGTAAATGAACAATGGTGGTAAGATGTACAAAGAGGACAAATCAACAGTCCCCCTTTATGCAGCCACAGACACGGAATACCCAAGTCTGGACTCTGCGGGTGGTCACAGGTGGCGGCAGAGAGACTCACGTCAAGTCACCTGGGGGAGTGCACAGGGAGAGGGAGAGCCCAGGACAGGGATGGAGGCAGTCCCCCACTTGGCGGGTGGGCAAAGAGGAGGGACCGGCGGCAGAGTGAGACAGCCTCCTGGGGAGGCGGACGAGGAGGGTGAGACAGATGGCCCCGGCCCCGGGAGAGCCTCAGGAAGGGACGGTTTCAGAAGGGCGTGGCTACACCCCACGCGGCTAGACAGCCCACAGACGCACATTCCTCCAACCGCAGGGCATTTCAGCTCCGGCGTCTCATCAGAACTGAAGGCCCGGGAAAGAGGCATCCCCTCTGCATGCTACGTGGTCTTCACGTAAACACTTGGCATACGAAAACGATGTTTTTAAAAAAATCAAGTTGGGCAGGGACTGACCTACAGAAGACGGAAGCCCCAGCTCTGCTGGCCTGACTCTCGCCTCACTGCGGTCTCTGCAAGGCCTTCAGAATCACCCACGGACACAAAGAAGCGCGTCAACAGGAGGTGACTTTGTGTGCCCCCACTTCCGGACTCGCTCGATCAATTTAGATACACAGTTTGAAGCTTGAAGAAATTACTATCAACATTGAAAAACTCAAGGAACAATAAACTCAACAATGTATTCTCTTCCAATAAGCTCTATAAATTCTATTAGTTTTTAGTATTTTTAGAAGATGATCAAACAAAATTACATCTAAATGTACAACTTTAGCCTTACCAAATTTATATTAAATTTATACTTGGGAAATTTCTATAATAAAAAGCCTTTCAACAGAATTATGATCAATATTTTGAAATAAAATATGCCATGAGAACAACATATCAGAACAGAAAGTGAGTTTTTATAAAGAGATACCTCCTGAATTCATGTGTACTGCAGCCAGCAGAAATCAAAGGATCCTTAAAAACCCACCCTAACATTTCCGCAGTCACTAACTTTCCTGCCAGCTGTCAGTGTGTCCTTCCCACGGAAGACACTGCACCAGGGCCTCTCAGTCTGCGGGCACGGGGAACCGCGGGCTCAGCCCACCGCCCCAGGCCCCCTGGCGGGCGGGATGCCGCCCCTCACCTGACACCAGGTGCTTCTCGGACAGCATGATCTTGGTGACGGGGCTGCGGTGGACTGTGAAGGTCTGGAAGAGCTGGGGGCCCGACCCCACCGTCTCGGGGTGCTGCACGATCACGCGCACTGCTCCGGAGCTCGTACCGTAGGCGATCTCGATCCAGTTCCCACTGACACCTGCAGCCACAGGAGGAAGGGGGCACTCAGACGCGGCAGAAGGGCTGCCATGGCAACGCGCCCCAGGTGGAAGGGCGGAGCCGGACTCGGTGCCCGGCTGGGCTGGGGCTGCACTGGGGCTGACGCACAGAACCCGGATTCGGCCGCCAGAGCCCCGACACTCCTGCAAGCCCTTCCCAGCCCTCCACCCTCCGGCCCTGCGCTAGACGCCCTCACGGCGGCTGTGACACGCCGGTAATCCACTGCCCTATCCGCCCGCCTCCGCTCCTCGACGGACTGAATCGTGACCTTCCTCCTGCCTGTCACCTGCAGCGTGCCCGAGACACGGGAGGTACTCTGAGTGTGGAAGGGTTCATACGTCGGCCGAAAGGGCGAGGAGCACCACGGGCACCTCGCAATCAGCGGTGCCCACAGCCGTGGTCCTGCCACTTCCAGCCCGGAAAGACCACCCTCCTCCTTCTGCCACAATGCGGGCCCTTCCCTGAGTGATCGCCCTGTGCACGCCACTGAACAGTCTCAGAGCACGTGACCCTGGAACACCCCCACCCCGCCGCGGGGCTGGCATCAGGCTCGCCCTTCGGAGTCACCTGGAGCTTTGCCGTGGAGACAGGCGCCCAGACTCCGCCCCGTCCTCAGGGACAGGGTGGAGTTCGGGACCCGCGCTCATAAAAGCCTCCCGGACAGAGAGCCTCTCCGCTTTAACAGCTCTTCTCTCCAGCCACCTGGACCCACCTGACTCCAAGGAGAAAGCGCGTGCCCGGGAGGCACTTCTCATAACCTGGGTGGGGACCCCATTCTCCCCCGTCACTGCCGCGGTTCACCCTGCGCTTTGATTTAGAGCTGGTGGAGGGGGTGGGGGTGAAAACCCCGCACATCTCGCTCTAGGTCTGTTACCAGCACCTGACTCTCTGCTGCCCCACAGCGGCCAAGGGCGGCACGGCACCCGTGTGTGTGTGTGTGGGCGGGGCGGGGGGGCCCTGCTTGCTGATCCCCCGTCCTAGCACCACGTCCCCGGAACCCCGCTGAAGTCCAATCAGAGTCCCCCGCGCACACTGGGATGTTATTTTCATACCGAAGGCGATGACTGCCTTCGAGGAACTCAACGAGATGACTCTGTACCAGGAACACCCAATCTCTCGGTGTTACTGTACGCGTCAGTACTTCCTAAAACCCCTTTCACTACTGACAAGTTTTAAATGTCCCACTTAGGTTTACCTTTCACCCCGCAATATAAAAACTGCTAATAATAATTTAGAACTTGTTTGTTAATTTCACTGCAATGGCCTTTGAAAGACAATGAAAGTTATAGATACTGAACTTCCAAGCAAAATGCGTTTCCCCACAACTTAAATGTAAGATTTCCCAAGGACATAAGCTTACTTATTAAGTGTTAATCTTTCACTGCCCAGGAAAGATCAACAGCCCAAGACCCACCCCCTTTTTTTCAGATAAAAATACAAAAGCGCCCGATTTCAAAAGAAAATCGGCCCCTGCCGTGCAAAGTAACCGCGCACGTGGTTTCTCTCAGCCTCGGTGAACACTGCAAGGACGCGGCTCCCACAACTCGGAGGGGGAGACACAGCGCCAACGTCCCGCCTCCAGCTGGGCTTGTTTCCCGGTCACGTGGGACTCTGGTACCAAACAAACACGAACCAACGGGGATGAAACCCCTCGACTGCGATGCTCGAACACCAAGAACCGCCTCAGTCCCGCACACTGAACCGCGCGTCCCTCGCCGGGCACTGACTTGTTTTGGGTGTGAGGTAGACGCTTAGCGCGGTGATGGCGTCATTGGAAGGGTCGTGATACAGCTCAGTCACGAGGAGGTCGTTGTCCTTCATGCGCAAAGGGAACTTCTGCATATCTAAAAAACAAAAATAATGAAGCAGTATTAGAGCAGTGCATTCACTGCAGACTAAACAAAGGCGATATGCTCGTTCTCGTCTGCAAACACGGGAGGCTGCTGGGGGGGGGGGGAGGGGGGCTCACCAATGTAGTAGATGGACCCGTTGTTGCATCCGAGCAGCAGGAAGGACCCCGCCGTGTCATAGCTGGTTATGGGCACCACGTCTTGGACCTGATGCGGTGACAGTGTCATTAGATGTCAGTGTTAACTAGAGTTTACATTTTCTGCTCAGTTTCCTCCAAACTCTTAACAAGAAGAGCACTGATACCCACTGTAAGTAGGGCTTAGAAAACACGACGTTCTATACGTACAGACGTGCACACCCCCCCCCCCACACACGAGGAATTTGGAAGAGTCATAGTGTGATGCCCTTTCAGCTGTTACACACGTCTATTTCCGACAGCAGCCCCTGCCTGTCAGAAGCTGGATGGACCCCCCCCCCCCTTCCTGCACGTGGTTCGGAGACCATAACACACGCGAGGGCCGGAAGGCCAGGCCTGAGCAGTGTGCGTGACACATCAAATGACCTGCTCAAGGTCACCCAAGAAGGACAGGACCAGCACTAGGACACGAATCAGCTGACTTCCAGAGAGAACGCATGCCCTCGATGATTCCGTCCTTTCTCCAAAGAGCCGGCTTCTCTGCTCTCCCCGACCCTGCACCGCGGACTCCGCCCCCCGGGAAATGGTAACAGGCGAGTCAGTTCTCACACGCCTTTGTTTTTCCAAGCACTAGAATAAAACATTAAGTTCCCAAGCAAATCAATCTAGTTACAAATTAATCGCTGTCTCTATTTGCGCTATAAAAGAAGAGCAAAGGGCAGGACTTTGTAGAAAACAAAGGGGAAACGAACAATGCAGGGGGAGTGGCAATCAGATCAAAAAGCACCTTCCCTCGCCTGCCCGGCCAGGCCAGTGGGCCACCGAACTGGGCCAGCGACCGTGGGAAGCTCACAAGCCGCTTTCCCCTGGAGGCTCTGCATGCACGAGACTCCACCCAAGAGAACAGCCCGGGGCGGGGTGAGCAACACAGATGCTTGTAGACTTGTAGGCGAGAAAGAAAAATAACGACACACGCAGGGCGACAGGCTGTAAAGTCGGGGTGTCGCACCGCTGGGGTCGAGGGGAACTCTCCTCTCAGCCCACGTGTGGGGAGGAGGGTGAAGATGAAGGCAGAGTCCGTGCAGAAGTGCGGCCCGAGGGCTGGAAACGCCCGGGGCGTCTGGGAGAGGAGGGGCAAGGACACGCCCGGCAGAACAGCACAAAAAAGCACAGGACCCAGCCCACTCCCGTTGGAAGAAAAACTGCAGAGAGACCTAAACTCAGAAACATTGGTTCCCATCAGAGCTGGCGTCCAGGCCACTGGTCTCCGCAGGCACCTCCCAGTGTCACGCACGGTCACACGCCTGCGAGGCGTCTCTCCGCGGCCTCCAGTCCAGGGCAAGGTTAGTCTCATGGGCACCCACACGAACGCGCCCTGCGCATGCGCCCTGTGGCTGGCGGTTTCCTCCCTCGTCCCCGTGAAATGCTCCTGTGTCCCCCAGAGTTTCCGTCTCTCCGAGTTCCCTCTCAGTGGAAAATCTCATCGCTGCTTATCTTTCAGTTGTTACAGAAGGGCTGTGGTGTCCAAATACTTCTTTCTAGCCCTTTCCAAAGGTACAGTTCCAACCATATACGGAACACCAGCACCTGGAGCCCGTAGGAATCTGGAAGTAGCCACTGTGAATCGATCTAATTATTCCTCCCACCAGCCACCATCGTCTGTTTCCCTTCCTATGTTCCCCAGCAACTCAAAATTACCAGCCACTCGACTGTCAGAACTAGAAGTCCAGCATCTCGCACCCCTAGTCAGACCCAGTGCCGTCACTGGAAAGGCTCCTGAACCGGCTCTCAGCAGCCCGTCCCTGCATGCTGCTCCCACGACTGCAGCTCGGTCTGCAGCTGGGTCTGCACAGCGCTAGCTGGCTAGTGCGCTCCGGCCCCTCCCCCAGCTCCCGGCCCACCTCCCCCAGCTCCAGGCCCACCTCGCCCATCAGTCACCACTGCCATCTTTCCAAAGCCTACATCCGACCACGGAACTCTCTGCTTCAAGTTCCGGACTCGTGCCTCCCTCCTTTGGCATCAGGCCTTCATCTTCGTGAGTCTTCACGCCCCCCCCCCCCGCCCGTGCCTGTCGAGGGCCCTCAATCGCTCTGCCTGCTGTGTTCTCCTCGCGGGCTGCGTGGCTTCCCACAGATCCGCGCTTCCACTCGGGAACGAAGAAGTGTCAGCTCCCAGTGTAAAATCTCATTTTCCAGAGGTACTTAAAATTACTGAAAGCACAGTCAGATTTGTACCTAGAGGCGAATTTATCCCTAAATATATTCACTTTTCTGTGTCAGCACACTCAGAAACGACACGAATTAATTCCACAACAAACAGATGCACGACCAGCAGGAGTTCCAGAAACGGCTTTGAGCCTGTCGCCCGCGCCGGGCGGAGCTCACCTGCCAGTGCTGAGTGACAGCGTTCCACACTCCCACCTTCCCCGTGTGACTCGTGGCCACCAGCTGGTTCCCGATGAAGAAGAGCGCGTCCACGGGGACGCCAAGGCTGAACACTCCTGAAGCGACAGAAGAAGGCAAGGAGGTTAACCGGCCGCCCTCTTTACAACTGACCAGCACCCAGACTGGACATTTTAAAGGTGACTAGGTGTAGTCCAGTCTCATTGCTGCGGCTTGTGTGCTAGACGCTTTGGGGGCCAGGAGCGAGAGCTCCCGAAGCGGCTCACACGGCGCCCCCAGCAGACAGAAGTCCGCCCCACGGACAGAGCCAGAGCGTCTGGTTATCTGGGGCTGTGCTTCCCGCACCCAGTCGACCATGGAGATAACCGCGCACGCTCGAGTCAGGCCAGGCTACGACAGGGCGCTGGACCGAGGCGCACACCGTCGCCGGGGAGGGAGGCGCTGAACCTCGGGGTCCGCGGGGTGAAAGGGCAGCGCAGGAAGTCGCACGCTGCCACCTGGACCCACAGAGGCGGCCTCCCAGGTCAGGAGGCGGCAGAGACAGTGTGGTGTCTGCGGAACCGTGTTTCTTTCTGACAAACACATGAATCTCCAGACGTGGACGGGACTGTGTTTTGCTTCTGTTCATCCGGTATCCGCACAACTGATCAGGTCACTGGAGACCTTTCACGGGAGTGTTTGCCCACAGACCCACGTGGTGCGGAAACACTGCAAGTGTGGGAAACTGTCAGGAATCGCGCGCTCTGTCTGACAAGCCCCCGGGGACGTCTGCAGGCCGGGCGGAGCGCGCCGGGGGAGACTGCGGAGCAGCAGCGCAGCACCGCACTCGCCGCCCAGGTGTCCGCTGCAGCCAGGTGGTGGGGAGGCCCCTTCCTCCCAAACATCCCTCTTTCCCTCTTTCCCGACCGTTTCCCTCACAGTGGGCGGGCCCATTACCGCTGGGCCCTGAGCAGACGGTGGGGCCGCTCCAGCCAGTCTGTGCCCAGGTTACTAGGTTTGTCGTTCACGGGCACCCCCTGGTGAGCTGCAGGGCACTATACACGCACGTCCCAGCCGCGCGCAGAACAACCCTCCCTACCGATCTCACTGCCGCTCCCGCCGTCCTGCACGCTCCACAGGATGATGCTGCTCTCGGAGGCCACCGCCACCATCTTGTCCTTGTCCCCGTGGGGACCGCCGACCACCTTGGCGTTCAGGGCCACGCGCTCCACGGTCCAGTCCAGGTACGGGCTGGTGAACACCTGCTGCCACCCCGAGGACTCCTTGATCCTGTGCGGGGAGAGGGGCGCCCGCGCGGGCTCAGTGGCAGCCAAAGCGAGCGCGGCGCAGCGAGCGGGCCAGCGCATGCGCGAGTCGACTGCCAGCCTTCACGTTAAATACAAGGCTCCGTCGGCACGTTTCCTCTGCAAACGCAGCATGTCATTCCTGAAATATCCTGTCCTTACGTAACGTACGAGGTCTAAACCACTTTAAAAAGAGATGACCACTCTGTACCTCTGCAAAGGAGAATTCGGAAAAGCCCTCCAAGTTGAAAGTCAACATTAACAACTTAAAAAGAAAGTTGAGCCTTTTACTCTTCTCCATAAGAAAGTGCTACCGTCACTGTCATTATCTAAGGGTAGGAACAGTCCACACACATCAGAACGTTGGGACAGGATCGCTGTCGGGTGTTCAGGTATCATCATCAGTGGCAGCCGACGCCACATGCACCTGCGCTAGTGTCTCTTCGTGCCGGCGACACTGGCCCCCGCAGACCAAGACAAGGGATGGCGTGCTGTGACGTGCGTGTGCCAGTGCCCCGGCACCACCACCGTGAGCAGAACGCGGGGCCTGGAGCCCGTCTGAGGACTGGATTCCAACGGTTTCGTCTAAGTGAAAACTCTCACGCACCTACTTATTCCCACACGCAAAGGCTTATTACCAGGGCTCGGACTTGCAGGTGACTGAAGGTGAACAGTCAATGCATTCTTTACTATTTAATTTCTGATCAACATACCTGTCAATTTTTAATACTTTCTCCTCCCCTATCCTGAGGCTCTGACATGGACTCTGCATGGCTGCCCAGCAGCCGTGGTACTTTCAGAGGCCACCCCACTGTGCAGTCATGACAGTGAATGGCCTGACCTTGAACTGTGGAACACCTGTTTTAAAGTTACAGTAAACAGGTGAAACAAAGTTGCAAAGCTTCTCTTTGCCTTCCCTGAAAGGAATGAACAGAACACAAGAGGCTCCAGTAATAATCCCGCCTGGTCATTTACGACAATAGTTAAATGGTTTAGTAGCTGGATGTATATAATATGCAAGACCGAGTAACTTCAAGAGACCTCAGTGACATCATGGTTCATATTGTGTGGGAAGTATCTGAGACACATTAAGGCTACCAGCAGTATTCCCCAAGTTAGCCGTGAAATAAAAGCAAACTGAATCTAATCAAGAGATACAGACATGGGCAGAATATGCCGGGGGAAAATCTGACGACTGAAGGAAACAGTTCCTCAGTCTGTGAATGGGAAATCCCGACAATGAAGACGCCCCCCCCACCCCCCCGGCCCCCGAAGAAAGCACACTCGGCGCCAGGACTGCACGGCACCTGTAGCACACCGCAAAGTGGGCGTAGGCGGCGACGATCCAGTTGTGGTGGCCGGCCACTATCAGCACCTTGCGAGGGTCCACGGGGAAGCCTGGGGGTTTAGAGAAAGAGCTGTTTCCCGTCTCAGGCGCCGGCCAGTCCCCAGCCAGTCCCCGGCCTCTCCCTGCGCAGGTGCAGCTCTGCTGGGGCGCAGGGGTGCACACGCGCTCACGTGTGGTTCCAGGCTGCTGTCCCTCCACCGAGGCAGAGCCTGCGGGGCCCACAGAGCCTAGACTATTTACTGTGTGGCCCTTGTACATGAGAAATTGCTCAACCCCTGCACTACAGATTTAGAGCAAGCAGAGTATTACATATTTTTAAAAATAAGTTCCATCAGATATAAATGATAAATCTGGATTAAAATGCAAGACGAGGCAAAAGTGCATCCTTCTAAACACTGAGTACCGGCTAACACTAGAAACAGGGACCTCTCTTTCCCTACTTCAGCAGTCTTCGCTCACCCAGCCTGACGGTCTCTTCCCCGGACCCAGAGAGGACAGGCTGGGCCCCGTTTCCCCGCGCCTCCCCTTCCGCAGAGTTCAGTCCGTTCCTGGAGTCCGCAGGGGGTCTCGTCGCGTTGTTTATCTTCCGGCTAGGAATACCTACGGAAGGAAAGAAGACCAGTTTATTTCTGAGTTCGCCGAAAACGACTTAAAATTCCATGTTGTATCAAAGCAACATAAGTATGTGCATCTCATTACAGTCTGTCTCTATCTTCCAATACAGCAATTTGTTATAAATCATTTAATTACCATAAAAAACAAAACCTAACAGATCTGTCACTTATCACGTCATACATAAATCAGGTTACGCTTTATCACAGTGGACTCCACCTCGACCTAGCTCCGCGTCACTGAGAGCAACCGTCAGCTCACTTGGTCTGCCGCTGGTCTTGACACCGAACAGTTACTGCGTGTTAGGTATGAAGCACTCCTCTGAGCGGCTTCGGAGCCGAACCGCCCGTACTTTCAAACGCCTTCCTTTTGTCTGGCGGGCTGAGGGGTCCTCAGTGGAGCGGAACCCTGCTCCGAGGCCCACCGGAACCCGGGGGGGGGCAGAAAGCAGTTCCTAGCTGCAGAGGGCAGAGAGGACACGCGCCTTACTGGCCTCTGTCCCGTCCACCAACATCGCTGCAGAGTGCCGGGGCTCTACGAGGAGACTGGCAAGACGGCCGGCGCCCTGGCCCCGCGCTAGGAGGCCAGCCCGAGCCCTCCGCGTTAACAGAGCCCGCGGTACAGTCACACGCGCGCACTTCTGCCGTGTGCGCGGCGGAGCTCCGCAGTGGCCTCCCGCGCCCGGACGGGGGCGCTCGGGCACGCGGCGGCTCCTCCACGTGCGACGGCGGAACTGCTACTAAAATTTAAGTCCTCACCATTGCTACTCAATTTTCAAAGGAGAAGGTCAAGAGTCAGAGAACACATCTCTGTTCTCCCCACTGCTACACGTGTTTGGCAAGAAGCACGCGCGGGAAGACGGGCCGGGAGCAGGGTACCTGGCGGGGGCAGGTAGCCGTGGAAGAGCACGCTGCCGCAGGACGAGCGCTCCAGTTCCTCGCACAGCAGGAGCCGGCGCACTGCGAACGGCAAAGCACACGGTCAAGGGCACGGCGAACAGAGCTCCACGGCCCGTTTCCCTGGCTCAACGGGGTGAGGGAAAGACGGGAAGATGCTCGCCCTGTATCAGCCGACAACAACATTGCTTGTACGGCGGAAATCCACAGAAAGTTAACACTGAACTAGTCCACCAAAAACTTAGGCCCGGCAGGAGACACACGTTATGTGGGCAACTTAGGGCACAAAAGGGCAAATCCTACGGACGGGACTGGAACACATACCTAATGGAGTGATTCCGTAAAATTCGGCTTCGTGCCTGAGCACGTTAATGCTCACTCCCCTGCGGAGAAACCGGGGAGGTCAGTCTCCTGATGTGGCAACTCGGGTTAGCATGTGAGGCAAAAGGGAGAAGTAACAGGTGCTTCGTGCGACCAGAATCACAAGGCTTCCACACTTCCTTTCTCCTAAAATCCTCAATCATTTGGAAAAGTCTAAATAAAGTTGCACACCAACAGAAATATTCTCCTGCTTTAAAACCATTCCTATATGGATGAGATGGGCGACTGAGAAAAATAAACCACCAAGAAGCGCCTCATAAGGCAAACAAGTGAAATCACTCTCGTACGACATTAATGGATCTTAACTTTTTATCATAATGTTACAAAGTGGTAGCTCGAGTCAACAATTGGAATTTTAAAAGCTGCATGCATATAATATTAATAAATTCTCACTGAAAGTTCACTAGCAATATGTGAAATAAAAGGACAATAAAATACAAATTGGATTATAGCTTCCTGGTAACAATTCAGACTATGGCAAAGTTAAATAGTTTAGCTCTGGCTGGTGTGGCTCAGTGGATTGAGTGTGGGCCTGGGAACCAAAAGGTCACTGGTTCGATTCCCAGTCAGGGCACATGCCTGGGTTGTGGGCCAGGTCCCCAGTAGAGTGCGCGTGAGAGGCAACCACCCATTGACCCTTCTCCCCTTCTCTTTCTCCTTTCCTTCCCCTCTCTCTAAAAATAAATATAATCTTAAAAAAAAAAAAGAAATAGTTTACATGATCATTCATCAATGCCACCCCCGCGGCAGCGTCGAGCACAGTACTGGGCCCTGAGGATGCACAGGAAACAGTGCCCACCCTGGAGGGATACAGTCTAAGGACAGACAGACCCCAAGAGAGGGGTGCGTGTCCCGGACGCACGGGTGGGGGCAGCACAGGAGATGAGGCGCAGCACCTGCACCGGGTGGGTACAGCCGAGCCCTGGGGGAGCTCAAGGTGAGTAAACAGACGTTTTAAGGAGAGTGGTGACTGGACTAGATGGACAGTGTTAGAAGAGTCTGGAAGCTACAGTGCAGGGATGCAGAAGGAGGTGGGGAGGTCTGGTCAGAAGGTGGAGGGGTGTGGTCAGGAGGTGGGGAGAGTTGTCAGGAGGTGGGGAGGCGTGGTCAGGAGGTAGGGGCATGGCCAGGAGGTGGGGAGGCGTGGTCAGGAGGTGAGAGTGAGTGGTCAGGAGGTGGGGGAGAGTGGTCAGGAGGTGGGGAGGTGTGGTCAGAAGGTGGGGAGGTGTGGTCAGGAGGTAGGGGGTTTGGCCAGGAGGTGGGGAGGCGTGGTCAGGAGGTGGAGAGGTATGGTCAGGAGGTGGGGGAGAGTGGCCAGGAGCCCGTGGGGCAGGCAGTCTGGAGGAAGGCAGGAAGGGGGCCTCTGCCCATATGAGAGTTTCATGCTCAGAAAACTTATCATAGAAAAGACCTTTCCTTCAAAGCCATTAGGACCAACGCCATACCCATCAACCAGGATTTATTTAAAAGGATGCATTTCTTACCTTAAGTCTAATTCTTTTGTCCGAAGAAAATTTAAAATGGGTGCAAATGCTGCAGGATCTCTATCAATAAATATCTGTAAATGAGAAATTGTTTTATTTTCCAAGTACAGCTGCAACTTCGAACTTCAGCATCTGTAGCACTAACTTAGGGAACAAAGACTGAGTCATTGAAATGCTGCAATTCCCTGGAATGCAGCTACAACTGTGCGCATTTAATACGGTAGTGTTTCCGCCCCGAAGAGCTATTAGGTCCATGATATTTTAACACGTAGGGAGACAGTATCTGGTAAGTCAGTTCTCTCATTTCTTGACCCGTGTCTCTGGTACAAGTGACACCCAGGCATTTTTATCTGAAGCATTCCAGAACTTAATGAATACTTTGAAAACATTACGCATTAATAATACTTTCTCCTGTTGCCTGATGATTAATTATTGGTGACAGCGACTGTGACTCCCACACTCTGTGATGTGCACGTGGCACAGTGACACAACGGTGCACCTCCACAACGCGCACCCACACGGGGCAGGGCCGTGAGGAAAGAATGCACTGCATGCTACGGTCAGAGCCGGAAGGGGACGCTGGCGAGGGCTGGGGAACGTGGGCTGACGCCCCCCAAAACTGTTTTTTTTTTAATAACAAATACAGCGCCACAGGATATGAAGGGGAAAATAAAATGCGTAAAATTGGGAAATACATCACTGATAACTTTTCACAGGGACGGGCATCAACGTCACTTCGAACCCATGACAAAAGCTCTAACCACAAAACTGACGTGTACGTCAGTGTGGGGACAGCAGCCAATAACCTCTTTTCCCCACGACACATTGTGCACGTCCAGTGAAAAACGTTCATAAACTCTCGCTATGTCTCGTATTAGGACCGATCTGAAGTGGAGGAGACACCGAGACTTCGTGGGGGTCTCATTCCTGATGCCTCCTCATAACCTCACACAGGCACGCTGCTGCCGCTGCTGCGTCATTTCACCTGCCAGCGTCACCAGAGCCACGGAGCACCGGTGGTCACTGCCGCCCCCAACAGAGAGCCCTCCTGCTTCTGACGGCAGGAGACATCGACTTTGTCCGCTGCCGTGCACGTCAGAGCTGCCTGTTGAGTGTATAAACCAATTCCTTTTGTGCTGCAACATCGTGGTTCTTTCATTCCCTTATGCCTCCGGCTATACAACTTCATGAGGGGGGTTCTCCCAAATAAAAAATAAATTTTAAGGAAAGGTTGCAGGACTTGCCTAACTTGCAATATCGTACGCCACGTCAATGCGGTATGAAAATGTTCCACTGTTTGCATCACTCCATCTGCTGTTACCGTTCTGCTCACTGATGACAATTACTTTACTGACAATGTAGGCTCACCTCCCGCACTGCCTGTAACCGCGGATACTGAAACTGCTGTGTGTGGTGTGCCCTGTACAGAGTTCTCCTTTGTAAATATAGGAACCGTCTACACAGGACAAAAAATAATAAACTTTAAGTGTGTACACGCCACTTTCACTTAGTCCTTATTAAAATATTAGCTTTCTTGCCTTCTAGGAGTCGCATTAGAGTAAGAATCAAGCATTCTAGGCCTTGATCTAATCTGGATACATATTCACGTGATTGTACTTACAGCACCAGTTTCATCGCGAAGCGTTGAGATTCTTCCACTCAGCAAACTGTAAGTCATTAACCATAAGCTGGTTAGTGTTTAAAATCTGAGTCTGGATACGTCTCCTGATTCCTTATCAAGTGATAATGACCAACACAAATGAGCCACCTTATCTCCAAAGCAAAATTTTTCAAAAATTATCATTTTTTTGTGGCAAAGAAGAAAACTTTACTCAGTATAAGACAAATTCTTAATTTAAAAGTTAAGATATTTTATTTAAGAAATAAAAATATTAATTTAACAGACAAGGAAGATTTTACTGATTTGATAAATACTAAGTATATTAAAAAATGGCACTAAAAATTATATGAAATACCTGGAAAAGAAGGAATCTGGAATCCACATGAGTGTCTGTTTTGAGGTGCTAAATCTGCAATGGAAAAGTGTCTGGCATTATAAGTGAGAATATATTCAAAACTCCGATATCAGTTAACTTGCTCTAATATGCTGGCCAATGATTTACAAGTTGTTGCAAAGCTATAACCCTATCAACTGTATTCATCACATTTCATATTTTTAGATTTCTTTCAATTCAGAGTTAAAAGCATTCAGAGGTCTCAACAAAATCAAATAATTAACTCACGGACATGTAATGCTTCCCTACACAGTGCATCCCAGCATGCCGCCTGCCGAAGAATCAACCACCAGCCCTCTACGCCACCTCGAACCGTCTCAACCTAACCTCAGGATCTTCCTCAGGTCCCCTTTCACCTCCCCAGCACAAGCCCCGTTCCCCTCTCAGAGAGGGTGCTCAGTATCCCCCAAATTCATGGTCATTACCATTTCAGTTTTTTAAGTTTATCCCAGCTACACAGCTCTTGTGACATCCCATAATCAAAGCCCCATCCATCTTCCTTAAAACTCTTAAGGTTGTACCTTCTGGATAATGGCTTTTCCAAATAGTCTATCCTGTGTTATCATGTTGAGCTCATAGTAATTCCATTGTACATAATGCATTTAACACTTTAAGTGCAGCCTTAGGCGACTTGCAATTGTCATATTCATTCACTTTAAAAAAATCACTCAGTTAATACAGCATGCGTTATTCTGCGGTTAACTGACATTTGATCAAGTCTGCTTATGAGCACACATAGAGGGAAGTTCACCAAGGCTCAGTATAACAGACCGGGACACACAAAAATCAGCAACTGGTGTAAAGTCACATGACCAAGAATGAACTCTTGGGCTCGTCCAATCCAGCCCCCATGATCTGAACACTGTCGTTAAAGCTTTTCAAAGCCGCTCCTGTGCCCATGAATCGGATTTCAGAAAGGAGCCACACAGTCCGTTCAAGAAAGCAGGGCGAATTTGCCCCAGCGGTTCCTTAGCAGACTCTTAAGAACCAATGAGACTATAACTATCCACAGGAAACTGACCTGGTGAAATAAATAAAAGCAAATCCAGTGGCTGGTAAACTGGAGGACCCACAATGAGTCACTATGTATCAGAGCGCATGCCTTTCACATTCCCTGGGACTTACTCAGCAAAACGCCTGCCAAATAACTCCGATTTTATGTTACTTAGAAATCTGCACAGGTCTGCCTAAAGTCACAGTAATAATTTCAATTAGAATCACCAATGTGGGGTGGGCTTAGCAATCGGGTATTTTGGGGTAGAGGAATAGTACTCTCTCCCCCACAACTTTTTTTTTAAATTTTCAAACAAGAGTTAGACAGGAAAAAACCCAGAGCTCCTAAGCTGGTTCCAAATATGACTTCATGAAAACTACACTTAAAATTACACGACGAGACTTTTCTGCACCATATATGAAAGCATCCTTTCTAAGGGTTTTCACTCACACCCACAGTGTGCCAAGCCAAGGGACACGTGCAGTCCGGTCTCCACGAAAGCATTACTGAAGACATCAGCATGCTCACCTGTGCACATGACGCTACTCGCCTCCTGCGAAACTAACTTGGAAGCAATCTAATTAAAATTATGTATTCTGCAATGTTACCATTGGTAATGCCAATAACCCTTGCATTTCCCATTCATTCCTTCAAATTCCTTTAGCAATCCAGTAAGGCTGGCACTATGATTGTCCCTTCACATTTTTGGAAACCAAGACCTAGAAAATAACGTGCCCGAGGTGGCTGCTGGTCAGAGGTAAAACCTGGGAACTGGAACCCCTATCTGTCTCACTCCAAAGTTCTCTGTCCATGAGTCCCCCCAAGGACGGTCCCAGGCCTCTCTCGGGACCCCTCAAATCATAGCCACTCTAATAGAATTAATCACAAATTGAGTCATATTGAGTTCCTTTCACTTCATTAGGGCTTGGTTGTTGTTTTGGGTTTTTTTTGGTAAACACTACTAACAATTCTAAATGAAACTTCATCTTTTGTCTGAATCACTCCCAAAGATAAATCATAAAAATTGGTCATTTATACAATTTCACTGAGCATGTCTATCTATTCTGGATCTCACTTCTCTGGAAATTAAAAAAGTGAGACGACCCTGCCCACGGCACGTGCCGCTTCTGAGTTTCACTCTGCAACCTCCAGCCACCCCAGAGGGCTCTCCGGGGGCAGGCAGTCCCTGGAGTTTAGTGAGGGTTCCAGCGGGGCTTTCTTTACAGCGAGTTCCGTGACTGCTGCTCTGTGTTCTGCACGAGATATCGATGACTTCTAGATCCCTGCCAGCTCTAGAATGATGCAAGAGTCTATGATTCAGAGCAACCCGGGAAAACAGTCTGAGAACATTCACTGCTGCTGGGTGTGCCATTTCTGTACACAGGCCATGGCTCTACTCACCAGAAAGCATGCTATTCTCAAGGGTGGCTTTTTTTCTTTATTCTCATTCCTGAGGAACAACCTCCGTCCAGCTTTCTAAATCTTTCTAATATATCTGTCTTACGTTGTATTCTTTGCTAAGATCGTCACTTAGAAAAATTTAGAACCTGATCAAGTTTCAGAAACACTGAAACACAATGTAAAATCTTCCAGCTGGAAGAAAACTTCCTTCCATGATTTAAAGTTTTTAAACTGAATTCTAAGGTCCAGTCGTTAACAAGAGTCCATTCACTATAAAGCCATGAACTTTCAACGTATGGAAGTAACAGTACCGTTCAATTTTTATCCTAACGCTGCACGCCCTTTGGAATGCCTGGAAATGCATCTGTCAGCAAACAGGAGCGACAAGACACCAGAGTAAGGACTTTAAATGACTAGTTACTCCTCAGTATCGACACTGAAGGAGGCCTAACCCTGCAGGTGTTCCAATCTCCCATCCGTAGACTCCCCAACCTGCACACTTTTCACTGATTTCGGGAACGTATCCATTTCTTACACTAGGGAGCAAATCTCCGTAAGATTAGTGTCTACACAGCGACAACAATGCTGTAACTTCTTCACTATTGAACCGTTTTGTTTGGGGCGGGGGGGGTGGGGGGGGTGGGGGGGGGGGGGGGGGTGGGGGGGTGGGTGTTGCAAGGAACGAGGGAGGAGTAATTCTTGTGTTACATTTTCCAGTGCACTTTGACAACTACTGAACGCCTGAGATTCAAACATGCCATCGCTATGGCTCACGCTGTTTCCATTTTGCACTTTTAAAACCATTATTTTAAAAATCTAAGATATTCGAGCACAGCAAGATACGCTGCATTCCAAAACACTCCACCAACACTAAAACTCAACTGCTTGTGCCTTCAGCAGAATTGGCAAACGCCCGTTTTTTGAGGGCTGACTCATAAGCCATAGTCAATTCACCAGAAAAGAAAGGGGAGGGATGTTTTTTTCCCCAACAAGCTCAGTAAAAGGCAGAGAGGGGGAGGCAGACCAGAAAGAGGACAGAGGAGCTGTGTGTCTGTCTGTTTTCCACGAGGGCGGCACACGATGCCCACAGCCCGGGCTTCCCAGAACCAACTCTGCGAAGTGAAGTTTCTGGACACGTTGCCCTAAAAGTTGCACAATCCCGCAGGGCCGCGCACCGAGAGGCTCTGAGAATAACGACGCCCCGCACGTCTGCACGCCCAGCACCCGAGGGCCCTCACCGGACCCGCGCGCTTTCTCCCCCCGCCGGCGGACCGATGCGCCCGGGCTCGGAGGGCGGGAGGGAACCCCCTCGCCTGCCCCGGCCCAGCCACCGGGCCAGGCGGGTGCCTTGGGAAGGGGCCGGGACCGAGGGAGCGATACGCGAGGCCCCAGAGCCCGTCCTTGCCCCGTGCAGACGCAGACGGCACCCAGTCCAGCCCCGCCACCTCGGCCCGCGCGCCCCCCGCACCCGCCCGCCTTCTCGCGCCACCGCGTCCCCGCCGCCCCCCCACGCCCCGGGAGGCCGCGCCCCCCGCCCAGGCCCCGCCGCGCCGGCCCACCTGGTCCCCCCCACGTTGAGCTGCACGATCTCGCCGCTGCCGGCCGCCGCCGCGGGGAAGCCGCCGCAGTGCCCTCCCGCCATCTCCGGCGCTCCCGGCGCGCGCCGCGCCCCCTGCCCGGCCGGGGCCCCCGGCGGCGGCGGCGGCGGCCGGAGGGCGGGAGGGCGCCGGGCCTCCCCCAAGTCCCCCTCCGCTCGGGTGGCGCCGGGCGGCGGCCGGCCTCCGCGTCTGGCGGCCACTAGGCCGGCGGGCCCGCCCGCGCGTCTCCGGGGCGCTCGGCTGCCGCCGCCGCCGCCGCCAGGGACGCCAGCGCCGCTGCCGCGGGCGGAGGGGACGCCGCTGGGGACAAAATTCCGCAGCGCGCAGCCTTCGCCTGCCGCAGCCGCCACGGGCCGGGGCGGGGTGTCCAGGGCGGGCGGGACGGGGAGGGGAGGCCAGGGCGGAGCCTCCCGGGCCCGCGGGGCTGCGCCGAGCGAGGCCCGGGAACCAGTTCCCCGGCTGCCCCTGCGGGCTGCCGCGGATTCCAGACCCCCCTCCCCCTGCCCCCTCGCAAACTCGGCCCCTTCCCTTTCTCGCCGAAGAGTCCCCGATGCAGGGCACGCCTGGACACCTGCCCGAAGCACCTGTATTTGGGAGGTGCACGGCAAATGTCTCCACGTGCATTTTAGGAGGTGCAAGGAGGGTTTCCTAGCTGTAGAAGTCGGTGCTTAAACGTAAATAGCAACAGGGCGGCGCAAATTGGGGGAATTTTGAAACCTGTACAGCGTCTACCTGAGCACGTTGGTCACGTGGCCATCTTCAATCTCGTTCCCAAACAAGGGTTCGATATCCCCAGAGCTCGGAAGCCAAGGCAATGGCACCTGCCTTTGGGGAAAGGGGCGCTTTGCTTGCCAGCCCGGAGGCCAGGCCCCGGGCAGTGTGTCCCCTGGATCCCGGGTTTGGGGCAGGTTTTAAGGGGCTGCATTTCAGGGTCCGTAAATGTGACTGGTGAGGGCTGTTTCACAAGTATTACTCCTGGGTCTGGGTCTTGTTAGAAACACGACTGGACCAGGTGCTGAGAGTGCAGTGTCATCCCTAACCCCCTCGCCACCACCAACAGGCATGTGTGTGTGTGTGTGTGTGTGTGTGTGTGTGTGTGTTTCTTTTAAAGCAGGGACTTAAACAAAAAGGAAAAAGCAAACCCCAAATCCCTAAGTACTGTGGTCAGAAGGCATAACCTGTATGACCTGACTTTTCAAAACTGTATTATGCCCTTTCGGAAGGCCCAGGGTACGGTCTCCTGGGTGAAAGTCCGGCGAGCACCGGAGAGGAGGGCACGTTTTGCCGCTGCTGCTGCTGCTGCTGCTGCTGCTGCTGCAGGAACGTTCAGCGAGACCAGCTGTGCCGATGGATGGCGCTGTTCAGACCTGCTGTGTCTTCGTGGATTTTCCAACTACGTGTCCCAGAGGTTGTTGCAAGAGATTTGCCTTGCGGTTCTCAGTTTTTAATTCTACAAACTGCTGTTTTCGATAGTTGTTGTCTTTCATGATACGTTGTCTTTATCAGCATGAGGCGAGCCTGCCGCCGAGATGGTGGACGCATCCCTCCAGTCTTCGACTCTCTTCCTGGGCGCCCCCTTCTGTGTGCGTCAAGCTGTCCTCTCCTTTCTCTTAGGAGGACACCAGTCCTGGGATGTCACGGCCCACCCTGCGTCCAGGATGATCTTATGTCCAGATCCCTGACACAATTTCATCCGCCAATGTTGGGAACCGCCCTGCCTGATATCAGAAGCTAAAACCCCACCTAGGCTAAGGCTAAGGGAACGCCCTTGGAACCGTAAGGCAGCAAGGAGACAAAAGCTTATCTCCCAGGCAGGAATGCTGCTTCTGCTGCTTCATTCATAACTGAACCCCAAAGCTTGGTCGGTTAGCCAAAGACAAGTAAGATTCCCCAAGGGGGGAATGACCTAAGATAGGAACGATCACGTGGGAGCCCCCCAAAAGAAGGACTTGGGGGGCTGCAGCAAAAGGGGGTGATGGACCCTCGCTCCTCAGCTTTGACACAGCCTGAGTTCTCATCGTCTGGGAGAAAATCTCCTTATCTCTTGGTTGCCTTACTTCCTGTGCTCCACCTAAGCCTGAAACAATGACGGGGTGGTGCAGCTCTGTGCTGAAAAGGGCAGATTCCCTGGATGATCAGGCCTAAGAAAGAATATGTAAATTACTGTGAAACCTTCTTTGTTAAGAATGCTGTCAGTTGAATGAGAAGGGTCCAAGGAAGAAGTTAGTTTGTTCCTCAAAGTCTTACAGCTCTTAGACCCTGACTCAAAATAGACCAGCAGAATTCCTTTTTTTCTATGGTCCCTTACTTCCCCCTAAAGAGTACTGTACTTTACCTGAATTATTATGCAAAATGAGCCCAATAAAAGCAGGTATGGACGGTAAATCAGCGCGCTCCCCACTAGAGGGGGTGGCCATTGTGTCCCTACTTCCCCACAGAAACTAGTCTGTCTCTGTGCATGTTTTTTCTCTCGTGTTTTTTGGTGAGCCATCCACAGCGTTCCGTGATCACTGCTGGCCGGTGACCCACGCATCACACCAAACTCCTGTTTCCAAGTGAGGCCACGTTCCCAGGTTTCAGGCATTTGTTTCCACGTGGTCACATCTTCTGGGGGGCGCCATTCAAGCCTCTGTACATTCCCACAACAAACTTGCACACCAATATTTGTAGCAGCTTAATTTGTAAATGGCTGAGAAGCAGACATAACCCGACTCCTTACCATCAGGGGAATGAATAAACGACTTTGTTCCCTTCCTCAGAATCCTCAGCAGTGAAAAGGAAGGAATGAGTGCTCTACACACGAAATTGGACAAGTGTCAACGTAATGCTAAGAAGACAAACGGGGGTGGGGGAGTATATAGTGTGCAATTCTATTTATAGACAATTCTAGAAAGTGTAACCCAGTCCGTAGTTACAGAAAGCAGATAGACTGGTGGTTTTGAGGGGACAGGGGTGGCAATGTGTGGAAGGGAAGTACACAGGGACACGGGGAAGTTTCTCAGGTGATGATATGGTCATTACCCTGACCAGGGCGATGATTGTCAGGATGTACATGTATGCCCAACGTTACCAGTTTGCTCACCGTAAGTAAGGGCGGATTTTTGTGTTTCAGTTAAACACAAAACTCGGTAAGCTCAAAAGCAATGCTTCCTGGTGTGCCCTGCAAAGCTCCCGCCATCTGTGGTGATTCCCAACAATGACACCGCCACTTTTTTGCGGTCCCACCCCTCATTTATGTTCTGCTTTTGTCTCTCTCCCTGTGTGCCACGGGAAACTGATTACTAGGGGCTGCGTCACCTGGGGGTCTGTGTCCTCCCCCGAGTCAGCAGTGGGAGGCACCAGCGAGAGACTCGGGACCCAGGGAGACAGGGGCCGCGGCGTTTCTTGACCAGTGTTTCTCCATAGTTCCAGAAGTGCCTGCGTCCTTCCCTGGCCACACTTCATGTCATAGCCCTCTCCCAGATTCTAGTTCTGAGTGGGTTCCTGCACACCTCGGCTTTCCCTAATAAAGGGATAATTACTTTCCAGTGTTCCTAGTCCTCAAGCAGTCTACCATCCCTTTATGGATGGATTCCTTAAATCCACCCACACTCCTCGAATGAGTGCCTTCATTCAACTGACTCCCTTCTGCTAATAGCTCTCCCTCCCACTCCCAAACACACACCTCCTAAGGTAAAACAGGAAACTCTCACCAGTAGTGCTCATAATAACGATGATGCAATCTGCTAAGAGTCTCCAGATCCATAGCAGAGATACACTTTGCATTACTAGGCAGAGTGATTTCAATCTCTCTTCCTTGTCTTCTTATGTCTAGGCCAGTCATTGGTAAACGATGGCCCACAGGACAAGGGTGACCCACCACCTTTGTAAATAAAGTTTTGCAGGAACAGAGGTTTATGGAACACAGCCACACCTACCTGTCCTGCCTGCGGTTTTGCATGACAATGACAAAGTGAGTGGTCCAGGCAGAGACTTTATGGCCCGGGAAGCCTGAAGCTCTTGCTTCTCTGACCTCTTATAGAATGGGTTTGCAGTCCAGGCCCTGGCCAGGGCCTCCTGATGCTTAAGAGAGCAGACGCATTATTTTAAGTCTCCGACAAACAGAGCTGCTGTTGCCTTTATACACATAACTGGCAGAAGCTTTCATTAAAACTGGTAAAACTGCCCTGGCTGGTGTAGCACAGTGGATTGAGCACAGGCTATGAACCCAAGGGTCACTGGTTCAATTCCCGGTCAGGGCACATGCCTGGGTTGCAGGCCAGGTCCCCAATGGGGGTGCCACAGGAGAGGCAACCACACATGGATGTTTCTCTCTTTCTCCTTCCCTTCCCCTCTCTCTAAAAATAAATAAATAAAATCTTTAAAAAAAACCTGGTAAAACCTTCAATCACATTCCCAGGCAGGACGTTCCCCCCACGTTGTCACCACAGGTGGGAAGGAAGCAGTATAATGACTTTCTTTTGCCTGGTCCAGAGGCCACTCCCAGGGTCTGGGTGGTCTTTCCATGGACTCCGATGGCCGTTCACCATTAAATGAGAAACAAGAAACAAGAAACCCAGCGAGTCACTGAGAGAAGGTAGACTGGGGCACCTCATCCGGGTTGAAACCTTTCATACAGCCAGATACAGATATGTGGTTCCTATTTACACAAAATTGAATGCCAGCAGTTCTGTAACGTGGAGGAAAAACTAAAACCTAGACCATGTTGACTGATTCGTAATTGTTACAATAACACTTCTAGTTTAGGAGCAGTCTCTCCAATGATGACAGTGATTAATCTATTCAGTAGCGTACTTTGAAAAATCATGTTATTAATGAGTGAAAGCCTCTCATGACCATTAGTCATATACACCGAATTTTCATTAAAGGTTAATACATTATTATAGAAAAATGCTTTGAAAAAGCTATTGGGTGAAATCCCATCCTATTGTCACAGGGTGTGGAGAAAAGGGGGAGGGCTCAGTATAATCTTCAAGTGGTCAAATTGTAACAGTTTGCACCCTGAGCTAGTGTGTCGCTACAGAAGAACGAAATATAGAAATGTTACAGTCTGCATTCTTCCCGGTGTATCATTTTGGAGGGCATTGCATTAGCTACAACTCACGTTCTTAGAAGATGTGATTTCATCATTTCAGTGGGGCTGCCTTCTCATAATCCATTTGCCTGAAAGTCTGAGATCTTAGTGCAATAGATGTCTCAACGAAAAGAAGGCAGAGTAACTTGGGGGCCTTCACTGCAGTAAGATTTTAAACCAGGATTGGTTTCTGTGATGCAGACCACCAAAAAAAAAAGTCCTACCTTACTCTACTTAATTTAGTAGAAAGTCTGTGGACCAAGAAATTTACACAATAGAATTTGTAAATGAAATTTGGAGAAAGTACTTCCTAACTCGACGATTTAAATAAGAAATAATATCACCCCAGTTTGAAACTGCGATCTCCTTTTTTTTTTGTAATCAGAAATCTGTGTTTGAGTCTCAGACTGAGTTCACGTGATGAACAGAAACAGCGAGAAAAGCCAATGAGAATAAACATACCTGTGCTAAAAACAAAGAAGAATAAATGTGTCAATGCCCAGTGCAATGTGAATATCAAGTTTCATAGAATTGGAAAGGCTGGTCTAGGAAAAATTGTATCCTGTTTTATAGCCATTATTCTGAGACCCATTAGGCATAGAGAAGAGTACCACCTCAATCCTGTCCCTCCCAGCACGTCCTAATTATCCTTTTTAGGTTGACCAAATTGCTCAGGCTGAGTATCACTTCATAATGACTTATGTTAATGGGAGGACCAAAGCCCCTTTTTTGAGGATTCTGAAAGCTATGAAAGAGCCATTTTGCAGACAATATATAAAGAAACTTTTCCAAACATTTTCTATGTGTGTTAGTTAGTAAGTGGTAGATTTTAATCTAAATAATATTTTCTCGTCATTGGAACCATTGTTTGCATCAGTCCTACCAAGGGAATGAATTATTAGTTCACCATATAGCTGTGGCGGAGGTGAAAATAACAAATGACACGTGGAACACCATGTAAACGATACTGTGCTTTTCCATTCCTTCTCAACAGAAATGGCCTTTCTCAGGGACCACACACCCTCATCACCTCGGGGGTCATAGCCACGGGCCACTGCGGGGCAGTGAATTCCGGATTAGATCCGGTTTGTGGACAGGACTGCCTCCCAGACACCGCAGTGAAGTTGTACAGACGTCAAGTTCCCGGCCTCACTATGTAACACTGTTCATCTTCTTCCACAGAGAGGACAGGCTGTTTCTTCTCTGTCCAACCCTAACAGCTTGCACCTTCATGGACAAGAAATTTTCTTTTTATCTCCGGCAGGTGGTCTATCAGAGAACAGTAGGGAAGGCCTCGCCGTCCAG